>NC_058416.1:69967972-69985463 GCF_002201575.2 Neomonachus schauinslandi
AAAAAAAAAAAAAAAAAAACCTCTCTTCTTCTAGAATTATGGTTTCCAAGCTGTGTGCTGAGGTACTTTGAGGGTACCACAGTAAAATCACAGGGGCACTCTAGGGACTCTCAAGTTTTTTGAGGGAAACAGCAATAACCTGTTTGGTGGTGGTGGAAACACCACACAAACAACTATCTGAGGTCATTCATAATTTCAAAACTAGCTCAAAAAACCTTCCTTTCAATATTTAAGGAACAGCAAGAAACCTGTTCTCCCTCTCCCACCCCCCCCCCCCGCTTGTGTTCCCTCTCTTGCTGTGTCTCTCTGTCAAATAAAATCTTTTTAAAAAATAAAAAATTTAAGGAACAAGGGTCTTAAGCAAGTTGCTATGATAAAAAGCAAGTATCATATAAAAATCAGTGTCAAAAAGGAAAAAAGGCTGGAATATCTGATTCCAAGGTCTGAGAATTTGTACAGTACCCAACAGTCACACCTACTAAAATTAAAATGTTTTCTTTCAAATTATATATATCAACTTTTCAAGTAGCTAAATTGTTAGGAAATAAACACTTAAAAAACCTTAATAAATGGAAATATTACCATTTCTTTTGGTGAAGGGGCATAGTGGAAAATATTACTGAGCCACCAAGAGGAAGAAGAGACTCTGGACTGTACAGCTATGAGCCAGGAGAAGCCTGAAAGAAATCACACCAAAGCCCAAAGAAATGCAAAACTAGAATAATTAAGACACTGTAACCCCAATTCCAAGTCTTCTATGTGGCTGTCACAGGTTTTCAACTCTATGAACTGCTCCAGTATCCTGCCAGTAAAGCCACACCTTCTTTTATTTAAGCTCTAGTTCAGTTTGTCACCAGCAACCAAGAGTCCTGAATGACAAAATCAGATGATTCACACATTCAGCCTGATTTCCTTAATAAAAATCATAATTAAATAATGTATACCAGGTTTTTTTTTAAACAATCAAAGAGGCAGAATTAGGGCATTACTGTAACTCAAATACAAATCATCCCATTTACTATGTCCTATATTAACTGAATACAAGATAACTCCTATTAGATATTGCATACTTAGACAAAATTTAGTTTTTAAAGTTTTATAGATTCATTTTACTTTATTTATTTGAGAGAGAGCACGAGCGGAGGGGAGGGGCAGAGGGAGAGGGAGAAGCAGACTCCCCACTGAGCAGGGAGCCCAAGTGGGGCTCAATCAGCCCCAGGATCCTGGGATCATGAGCCAAAGGCAGCTACTTAACTGACTGAGATTACCCAGGCACCCCTATAGATTCCTTCTTGACAAAAATACCCATTAAACTTTCATGGCACAGGGGCCCCTGGGTGGCTCAGTAATTAAGCGTCTGCCTTCAGCTCAGGTCATGACCCGAGGGTCCTGGGATCCAGTCCTGCATTGGGCTCCTTGCTCAGTGGGGAGCCTGCTTCTCCCTCTGCCTGACGCTCCCCCTGCTTGTAACTCTCGCTCTCTCTCTCGCACGCACTCTCTCTAGCAAATAAAAATAAATAAAATCTTAAAAAAAAAAAAAAAGAAGAAGTAGGATTTGGAGGTGCCTGGCTGGCTCAGTCAGTAAAGCATGCAACTCCTGATCTCAGGGACATGAGTTCAAAGCCCACGTTGAGTTTGACAGAGAGACAGACAGAGAGAGCACAAGTATTATTTAAATGTTTAATATTTAAGTGCCTCTTACCCCAGTGGAGAAGCAGGCAGAGCAAGGAGCCCGATGCAGGACTCGATCCCAGGACCCTGGGATCATGACCTGAGCTGAAGGCAGATGCTTTTATTTATTTATTTAAAATAAATTTTAAAAATAAAATAAAGGCAGGACGTGGGGCTCCATCTCACAACCCTGAGATCATGACCCGAGTCAAAATCAAGAGTAGGATGTTTAACTGACTGAGACACCCAGGCGCCCAGCCTCCAAATTTTTAAAAAATCCAACCACACACTGTTAGAAACATACAACTGGGGGCGCCTGGGTGGCTCAGTTGTTAAGCGTCTGCCTTTGGCTCAGGTCATGATCCCAGGGTCCTGGGATCGAGCCCCGCATCGGGCTCCCTGCTCTGCGGGAAGCCTGCTTCTCCCTCTCCCACTCCCCCCACTTGTGTTCCTGCTCTCACTGTGTCTCTCTCCGTCAAATAAATAAAATCCTTAAAAAAAAAAAAAAAAAAAAAAAACATACAACTGAAATTTGAGGAAACAGAAAATTTGAAAAACAGACAATGAAGAAATATCATGCAAATACTAACAAACAGAAAAATGGTTTGGGTATACTAACACAAGATAAAGCAGACTTTAAAGCATTATTAGAAATAAAGAGGAGAGGTACACCTGGCTCAGTCAGTAGGGCATGCAACTCTTAATCTCTGGGTTGTGAATCTGAGCCCCACGGTGGGCAAAGATATTACTTAAAAAAAACAGTGAAAAGCAATACAATCCAAATCAAAATATCAGCATGGTGTGTTTTGTTTTGGAGGACATGATGAAAGGATTCTAAAAACACAAAAGGTCCAAGAACAGGCAAAATGCTCTTGAAAAAGGGGGCGGAACCAAGGTGAGAAGATTTAGTAAAACACGTATCAAGATTAAACTACATTAGCTAAAGATGGTGTGATACTGGCACAGGGAAAGACCAGTGGAATAGAACAGGGAGCCAAGAAACATACCCACACATAAACACCTGATTTATGAAAAAAGAGCAATACAGAACAGCAGGGAAAGGACTGGCCTTTCAATAAAGTGTTTCTGGGTCAACTGATACTCACATGGGGAAAAAAATGAAATTGGCCCCTATTTCATACATTATAAACATCAAGTGGGCTACTGACATAACCATGAAAGGCAAAGTATAAATCTTTTTTTAAAAGATTTTTAAAAATAATCCCTACACCCAGTGTGGGGCTCAAATCCACAACCCCAAGATCAAGAGTCATATGCTCTTCCAACTAAGCCAGCCAGGCACCCCCCAAAAATAGAAATCTTTAAAAAATGTTTGACAAGAAAATATTTTCATGACCTCCGAGTAGAGAAGATTTCTCAAGTAAGACAAAAAAGTAACCATAAAGGAAAAAAAAAAAACAAGTTTGACTACATTAAAGTTAAGAATTTCTACTAATCAAAAGACCACAAAGACAGTGAAAACAAAGCCAAACAGAATGGACAAAAATATATGCCCAAACGTAACTGACAAAGAGTCCAGAATATATAAAGAACCATAAATTAGTATTTTTTAAAAAAGATAAATAATTCAATAGAAAAATAGAAAAATAGAGAAAAGAATAGGCAACTGCAGAAGAAATCCAACTGGCCCATAAAATAGGCAAAGATGCTCAAACCCAATAATCAGGGAAATCCAAATTAGAACCACAAGATACTACTACTTACCTCCTCAAATTCATCAAAAATTGAAAACACTGACACTATTAAGTGTTGATCAGGATGTAGACCAACGGAAACTCTTGTTCACTGCTAATGGGAATGTGAACTGATAAATCACTTTGGAAAACAACATGGCACTTAAGTTGAAGTTACATATGCTGTGTCCTGGCACTTGTGCTCCTGGGTATACACCCTAGAATGTGACACTGCACCTGAAGAAATGTGTAAGAATATTCATAGCAGCATTGTGCATAGTAGCCCAAACCCGGAAACATCCCAGATATCCAGCAACAGTAGGATAATTTGTAATATATTTTCCCCTATCATAATCAAAAATGTACCATATAACATCAGTAAAAATGAATTAGATCAACACAACACACAGGAATGTGCAAAAGATAGAAAACACACACAGTACAGTTCCATTCAAAAACAGACACAACTAGGGGCGCCTGGGTGGCTCAGTCGGTTAAGCGGCTGCCTTTGGCTCAGGTAATGATCCCAGGTCCTGGGATCAAGCCCTGCATCGGGCTCCCTGCTCAGCGGGGAGCCTGCTCCTCCCTCTCCCTCTGCCTGCCGCTCTGCCTACTTGTGCTCTGTTAAATAAAAATAAATATCTAATTAAAAAAAAAAAAAAAAAACACGGGACACTTGGGTGGCTCAGTCGTTAAGCGTCTGCCTTCGGCTCAGGTCATGATCCCAGGGTCCTGGGATCAAGTCCCACATCGGGCTCCCTGCTTGGCGGGAAGCCTGCTTCTCCCTCTCCCACTCCCCCTGCTTGTGTTCCTGCTCTCGCTATCTCTCTGTCAAATAAATAAATAAAATCTTTAAAAAAAAAAAAAAAAAAAGATTATTAGGGGGGCACCTGGGTGGCTCAGTCCATTAAGCGTCTGCCTTCGGCTCAGGTCATGATCCCAGTGTCCTGGGATCGAGCCCCGCATCTGGCTCCCTGCTCCACGGGAAGCCTACTTCTCCTCCCTCTTCCACTCCCCCTCCTTGTGTTCCCTCTCTGTGTCTCACTCTGTCAAATAAATAAAATCTTTAAAAAAATAAAAATAAAAATGAAAAAACAAAAACAGACAAAACTAAACTATTGTTTATGGATACACACGTAGGTAATAATATCAATAAAAGTCAAATAGTGATAACCATGAAGACTAGGACCGTGGTTAGTTATTTCTAAGAGGAAGGGAGAGGGAGCTGTGTAGGAAGGAACAGAGACCAGGGCAGCCTTCTGAGGGTGCTGGGGATGTTCTATTTATTGACCTGGGTGGTAGTGACATGAGCGTTCACTTTATATTACTATTTATTACACTGTACATTTGCGTCTCATGCAGTTTAACTGTGTGTCACGTTTCACTACAAGAAGTACTCAAAAAAAGACAATTTGGGAGAAAGAAATGCATGAGAATAACAAATTTGTGATGGTGTGATTTTTGGAACAAGGGAAGGATATTCAAGGGTCTTCAATTCTAGAAAAAAGATTTTTTTGGTTGGGAGTGGGGAAATAAGCAAATCAACACTGAAGACAAAAGAGCAGAGTAGCTTGCAAAACTTTTTTAAGACCATCACAGAAATGAAGATTGGTGCCTACTTTCCAAAACTCATGTTGCCTCTGTATGCCAGAAGCTACAGATGTCCTGAGGATAACAGGATCTGTTTGGAAGACCACTAAAACCATTCTCATCTAACTCAGCTCCGTATTTCCTTATCTACTTCCTGTCCTCTTGAGTAGGAAGAAAGGCCAGTAAACTCAAAGCCTGACTTTTTCCCCGTCATGATCAAAAACATGACTTCAAGTGAGGATACCTGGTCTAGAATAAAATATCACAAAACAGGCAAGTGAAAAAGAAGTAAACGTTAAGTTCTTACCTAAAACAATGGACAATGACAGATAGTATCTTTTTTTTTTTTTTTTTTTTTTTAAAGATTTTATTTATTTATTTGAGAGAGAGAGAGAATGAGAGAGAGCACATGAGAGGGGGGAGGGTCAGAGAGAGAAGCAGACTCCCCACTGAGCAGGGAGCCCGATGCGGGACTCGATCCCGGGACTCCAGGATCATGACCTGAGCCGAAGGCAGTCGCTTAACCAACTGAGCCACCCAGGCGCCCGACAGATAGTATCTTAATGTATTATCCCCTCTACCGGTAAGAGTGGCAAAGGTAGACAAGAAAACTAGATACATCACGTAGTTGAAGTTGTCATGAAAGGGCCAATAAACTAAAAACCTAAAGGCATTCAAAAGGCAAACTGTTGATTGCTTTTACACAAAAACTTTTACGCTACAAATATCATACTAAGGGGTGCCTGGGTGGCTCAGTCGGTTAAGCGTCCTACTCTTGATTTCAGCTCAGGGTTGTGAGATCAAGCCCTGCATAGGGTTCTGTGCTGGGCATGGAGCCTGCTTAAGATTCTCTCTGTTCCCCTCTACCCCTCCCCATCCCTCTAAGGAAAAAAAAAAAAAAATTATACAAAAAAATCTCTTATTTGGGGGCACCTGGCTGGCTCTCCCTCTCCCTCTGCCCCTCCCCCCTAAAATGAATAAATAAATCTTTTTTAAAAAAATCTCTGGCTATTTAATGGGTATAGAGATTCTGTTTGGAATGATGACAAAGTTCTGGAAATACATAGTGACAGTTACAGAACACTGTGAATATACTTGATGCAATTGAGCTGTACACTTTAAAATGGTTAAAATGGGGGGACCTTTGGCTCAGGTCCTGATCTCAGGATCCTGGGATCATGACCTGAGCTGAAGGCAGACACTTAACCGACTGAGCCACCCAGGCGCCCCTAAAAAAGATTTTTAAAAATTGTTAAAATCTCTGATTAAAGAGACCATTAAGAAAATGAAATTCACAGAGTGGGGGAAAATATTTGCAAATGCATTTATCTGATAAAGGACTCATGTCCAAAATATATAAAGAGCAAACAAATCAATAAGAGGAAGAAAATTTTGTTTTATAATTTTTTTTTTTAAGATGTTATTTATTGGGGCACCTGGGTGGCTCAGTTGTTAAGCGGCTGCCTTCGGCTCAGGTCAGTATCCCAGGGTCCTGGGATCAAGCCCCACATCAGGCTCCCTGCTGAGCAGGGAGCCCAACACGGGGCTCAATCCCAGGACCCGGGGATCATGACCTGAGCCGAAGGCAGCCGCCCAACTCACTGAGCCACCCAGGCACCCCGAGGAAGAAAATTTTTATACACAAAATAATTTAATGGAAACCTTACCAAAGATTTTTTTTTTTTTTTAAGATTTTATTTATTTGAGAGAGCGAGCACACGCACACACAACAAGCAGGGGGAACAGCAGAGAGAGGGAGAAGCAGGCTCCCCGCTGAGCAGGAAGCCCGATGCAGGACTTGATCCTAGGACACTGGAATCATGACCTGAACCAAAGGCAGATGCTTAACTGAGTGAGCCACCCAGGTGCCCCAAAACCTTACCAAAGATATTATCAATGGCCAATAAGCACATTAAAAGATGTGGATCATCATCAGTCATTAGGAAAATCCAAGTGAAAACACTACAATGAGATACTCTTTCACACCCAATGGGATAACTGAATTAAAGAGACAAGAACAAATGTGAGGATGTTGAGTAACTGGAACTCATACGTGGCTCATGAAAGTATAAACCTGGCATTACCACTCTGGAGGGACAGTCTGGCAGTTGCTTATGAAGTTAAACATCCATGTATTCTATGACCCAGCAATTCCATTCCTTGATACTAACCCAAGAGAAGTGAAAACATGTGATCACAAGAAGGCTTGGAAACAAATGTTCAGAGCAACTTTATTCGTAACAGCCTGGAAAGAACTCAAAATTTCCAGTATCAAGTGATCAGATAAACAAATTGTGGGTGCATTTCTTCAATGGAATATTACTCAGCAATAAAAATGAACATGGATGAATCTCAAAAGCATTAGACTGACTCAAAGCAAAAAACTTACAAAAGAGTAAATACTATATGATTCCATCTAAATGAAAAAACAGATAAAACTAATCTATAGTGACAGAAACATACTTTTAGGTTGGAACCGTAGTTTGGGTGGGAAGAGAAGGGGAAATAACCACAAGGGGGCCATGAGAGAACGTTCTACTATAAAGTTATGTATCAGGATTGAGGCAGTGGCTACACAGCTGTAAACATTTACTGAAATTCAAACTGCACACTTCTATGTGCATTTCACTATATAAATTCTATTTCAATTTTTAGAAAATCCTAACATCGTATCCTAAAGCAGGGGCTCTAACCCTCATCCAAAAGTAGTAGGTATAGTATCTAGAAAAAGTTGTACAACCAGATCATATGTACCACCCTACACAGGTCACCAACTGTTTCAAATCTCTCTTTCCGAGGGAATGCATATGAACTTGTGGTCTTCCATATAACCAAAGGACAAGCATTTACAGGTGATCAGTGTTCTAGGTAAAGTCTAAAGTTCTTCTAAGGTACAGAAATTTCCATGAAGTTAGTCAGCCTCTAAGGAGATCAACTTCATGACATGATCAAGGGAATGTGCTACAGGACAGCTTTTGTCAATCACCCAGCACCTTCTGTTAGGGAAATGGTTGTTTAACCACCGGTTAACCTGATGGTGAGGAGGAGGAAGAGGGAAAAAAAAAAAAAAAAAGTTGGACCTTTGATAACATTCTAATTTCCTACTTGGAAAAAAAAAAAGTGGGGGGGGGGAGTTCTAGTTTCAGCTCCCATAAAACTTCTTACCTGTTAAAAGTACCGTAATATTCTCACTAATAGTTGCAGCTGCTGATAGTCTACATCAATTGTTATTTTGTATAAAATACACAAGTAATACCTCCATACACAGGAAGTCATCCCAGAATGATGTCTACCCGGAAAACTTGAAAAACTTTAAAACTTTCATTAAAAAATTTTTATCTTCAAGCCAACTGTGCTCTTTCTCCATGGGGGACCAGTGTGCCATGGCTGCAAAGAGTAGCCTCCTTGGTGGTGTATGCAGCCTGCTGACTGCATGGGTTGCCCTAAGAGACCTTGGAGACAGCCCTTTCCAGTGGACATTGAGGTCTGACATGCTATCTCCAAGCTAGGCTGCAGAGAGGCATGCGGGGTGCCTTTGGAAAGCCCCAGGGCACAGTAGCCAGGGTCCACAATGGCCAAGTCATCATGTCCATCTGTAACAAGCTGCAGAACAAGGAGCCTGTGACTGAGGCCCTAGGCAGGGCCAAGTTCAAGTTCCCTGACCACCAGACGATCCACATCTCCAAGAAGTGGGGCTTTACTAAGTTTAATGCGGACGAATTTGAAGACATGGTGGCTGAAAAGCAGCTCATCCCAGATGACTGTGGGGTCAAATACATCCCTAATCATGGCCCCTCATACAAATGGAGGGCTCTGCGCTCATGAGAACCTTGGCACAGCCCCCCCCCTACTCATGCCCACCCAATAAATCCTACTTCCTGTCAAAAAAAAAAAATTTATCTTCAGAAATTAATGCTTGATTTAGCTCACTGGGAAAACAAACACAGGGCTTTTGCTAAAAGTAGTTTCAGCTAACCTTAATTAGCATGCCTGAAAAGGTTTATAAAGTTATCTCAAGAGTGAAGTAAGCACGTGACTTAAAGTCACAACTCAGGATCATCAATTTCAAAAGTTTAAAATCTTAAAAAAAAAGAATTCCTTAACTAAAGACAAATACCATATGATTTCACTTATATGTGGAATTTAAGAAACGAAACAAATGAAGATAAAGAAAACCAAAAACAGACTCTTAACTATAGAGAATAAACAGAAGGGGGGATGGGCGAAACAGGTGAAGAGGATTAAGAGTACACTTATCTTGATGAGCAGAGTAATGTATAGAATTGTTGAATCACTATATTGTACACCTGAAACTAATTTAACACTGTATGTTAGCTATACTGGAATTTAAAGAAAATAATTCTTTGGCTATTAAAAAAAAGTTTATCTCTACAAGTCCTCAATCTCTGAATAAAACAAAACAATCACGTCCAAAACAGTCCCTTTCCCATCTTTAAGATCCATAGTTTTGTGTTTAACCTATAACAAGAACAATTTGTACTGTGACACTCCTTAACCAGATCTTAAGTTAGAAAATAAAACTAAAAATTTGCCAAGGCAAATAAATGACTATTAAATGGAAAACTTGGGTGTCACTAAATAATGTTCTACTACAGATTATTATTAAATAGTAAACCCATCAACATTCTGAGATGTTAACAAAGGAAGAAATCCATTCACTCTTAAAGCTGAGTATCTTTTAAATAACCTCAAGCTGGGCCCTGCTTTCTACTCACTTCTTAAAGCCTATTTCAGCACTAAGACAATCTAATCTAAAGGAGAGAAAGTCAGGAAATCAGGAAATCAGGTTTTCCATTGAACTCCCAGGCTCACCAATCTCCCAACTGGCATCTAGTACAGGAAAAGCCTCCAGGGAAGGAAGGAACTAAGTCTATTTGCCCTGCATTACTGGGCTGTAAGTTTGTGTTGTTATGGGCACCAGCACAATAAAACAAATATAAGGGCAAGGAAGCAAAAAGTTGACCGGATAAGACAATTAGTCTATGTGTTCAGTATATTAATGAAACTATAACTACCTAAAAGTTCCCAAGCATAACCAAATACAGAGTTAAATTATATATGTGTGTGTATGTATGTGTATATGTATATATAAAATTATGGGGTTAGGGTCAATACTTTAATAAAACTATAGCAGTTAAGGAATCTTTTATTCTCCTTAAATCTAATCCTTCCAAATTACAATTATAGACTATAGAACAAGAAGAATGCAAACCCATCTAAGGGATATCAGAACAGAGAGCTGATTTTGTCTCCAGCCTCTAAACGTTTCCCCACAAAAGGGTATGGGAAGATAAAAGATTATTCAACCAGTCAGTAAACCTAATTAGAAAGGCAAATTCTTTTGCAAAAGTCCGTATTTAAGACCACATCTCCTGCTTTTATGCCTTTATTCTACTCCCCACAGCTTGTGGCAGAGTGGAGGAATAGGATTTCCCCTTTTACTATGCACTGTCACTTCACTTTCTGCTCCTTTAAACAAAGGCTTCAAGGGAATACTGGTGTTTAAGAATTAAAAACATACACTAGCATTCAAAGAGTGTTAGCTTTTAGGCATTCATGCACAGCTTTAGAGTCAGGCTGACCTTGCCTCAAAACCTAATTCAGGCTTTTATTAGTTCTATCATCTTGAGCAGGTCTCTTTTCATTAACATGTTTCTGACAGCAAAAATATCTCACAGTGTTATTATAAGTGATCTAATACACAGAAGCAACTAGAACTGTACCTAGCACTTAGTAATCACATACATGTTAGCTATTCCCACTAATACCGTTATGTATCAATAACTTAGTTACACCACACACTCTCTAGTTATGTTTCCTGACCTCTCAAAAGAAATATAATTATCTGTCTTGCCCAAACAATCTCTTGGGATTACTGGAAAATAAACCAATACACATAAAAAAGCTACTAAAAGGGGCGCCTGGGTGGCTCAGTCGTTAAGCGTCTGCCTTCGGCTCAGGTCATGATCCCGGGGTCCTGGGATTGAGCCCCGCACTGGGCTCCCTGCTCGGCAGGAAGCCTGCTTCTCCCTCTCCCACTCCCCCTTGCTTGTGTTCCTCTCTCGCTATCTCTGTCAAAAAAACAAATAAAATCTTAAAAAGCTACTAAAAAGTCTTCATTATAGATCTATCCATTACTCTGCTCACAAAAAAAATTACAGTTAAACACTGCATACAGGCTCTGTTTGAATACTATAGAACATTACAGGCTTAGTAAAACTAGTCTAAAGGACTATTTAAGTATTATTTTGTTAAACAAAACCAAAGTCTAAATAAGTATCATCTTCCTACTTAAAAGCTAGTATTTACTGAACTATGTGCCTATCACTGAGCTATGTACTTTTCATACATTATCTCATTTAATCTTCATAGGGTTGCTGTTGAGGTAGGTACTATTTATCCCCACTTCAGTGAGGACTGCAAATCTCCCAAGGATTAAGTAATCTGCCCAAGGATTAAGTAATTTGCCCAAGGTCAAAGAGCTAGTATATTTCTAGAATGGACACCTTAGCATAATGTGACATGATCACGTGAATGCAGTTTTCCCCTAAAACAATGGTAAGATCTTTTCAAATTCTACAAATAAAGTACTAAAACTCAGATACTAAGGAAAAGAGATATTATAAATTTTACACTAAAATGCAAATATAACCAGAGAAAACTTCTGAAGTTAGATGTACAAGAGAAAAATTGGGCTCCAGAATATCTAAACAGGGCACAAGGAAAACCACCCTTCTTTAGAGACTCCAACATGGACAGTTGCTCATTTGGTGAGATGTGTACTAAGACCTTTAGTGTACTGAGTTTAATTTTCACAAGCAAATTTACTCACTTCCATAGAGAGTAAGCACAATATAAATGCCTTTATCCATACATCGACTGCCCTAAAAACATGTACTATTATCGGGAAAACAGGAAGGAAAATAAATGTGGCTTGGACAAGCATATCATCTCTGTGGGAGGCAGTGGTAAGGGACAACTAAAAATGCTCTGTTGAGTTTATGTATTATCTTGACACTTCATAGTGTTAGTGTACAAAGAACACTGACAGACTAAGGCCTAATTATAAGTAGTAACTCTCAGTTCAAAAATAATGTGAAGATACTGTAATATAGTAAATTTGGTGACAACAAACCTAATGAAATATAAGCCGAAGTTAGCAAGACGCATTTTAATTTTCAAATTTCAAAACGTCTTGACCAAAAGTAAAATAAACTACATTTGCATTTATTTAAGCTTAAAAACATACTAAAACTTGTTGATAGAGGAACCTGAGGCAGTACGTGAAATATCTTGCCAACTGTGAGGTGTATCCAAGAACTCAGACATAAGATTATCCTCAAAATTAAACTCTAAAAATCCATAAAGGATTACTCCGTGGTTATGTAAGAGAATGTCCCTACCTTATTCTTAGGAAATAAACTCTAAAGTAATCAAAGGAATACTGGAGGGGCACAGTTCCACCCACTTACTCTCAAAGGGTTCAGAAAAAAAAAAAAAATGGGGAAAGAATTATAAAGCATATGACACAAAATGTAAACAATTGGTGAAGGGCAAGATTGGTAAATTCCTCATCTCTATAACTTCTACTAAATTTGAAATTGTATCAAAGCAAAACATTTTTAAAATCTGACACAAATATGAGAGATTAATATTATTCAATTAGTCTGCAGGTACATGAATATTCATTATACTACTTTATTATTCTAGATTCTCCTTATGATTAAAAAAAAATCCAAATGAAAAAGAAGGCTGTACTCTAGTCCCAGGTAAAGTATATTCTGGCCATGAGGAAGGCTGCATGAGACTACACTAAAATTTTGTTATTAATCATCTGTATCATACAATTAAGCCTTGCTCACTTCCATGCCTTTCAAGCAATCTCTGATTATAACTTTACTAATAGGTTAGGTATGCTACCCTGGTGCCCTATTAAACTTACAGCCGAAAAATGAAACGTTTTAAAAAGAACTTTTACTATGAAACTAAAAACAAAAACAAAGACACTATAGTGACAGAAGTCAAAATAGTGATTATCTCTTTGGGGTATGTATTGACTGGGAAAGATTAGGAGAGAGTCTTAGGGGAGGAGAGCTGTAAATGTTCTATCTTAATCTGGGTGTGGTTACATAGGTCTATACATATGTAAAAAATTACCATGCTTAAGGTTACTACACTTTATTACGGGTACAATTATTTCTCAATTTTATAATAAATTAAAACAAACAGCAGTGCTTTCAAAGAACAGACATTCTCAGTTCAAATCCAAAACCCACAATGCAACAGAATGACACAGATTACATTGGCACTCAGATTTAGTGCTTTGTTTTTTTTTTTTTTTAAGATTTTATTTATTTGTCAGAGAGAGAGAAAGGCAGGCAGAGGGAGAGGGAGAAGCAGGTTCTCCGCTGAGCAGGGAGCCCGATGTGGGATTCGATCCCAGGACCGTGGGATCATGACCTGAGCCGAGGACAGACGCTTAACCAACTGAGCCAGCCAGGTGTCCCACTGGCACTCAGATTTATAACCAGTCCCTGTAATCTTGGTTAACATGAGTGTACCTCTGAGGTGGGTTGTTTTTTTGTTTTTGTTTTTTTTTTTTTAAGAATAACCATTGCAGGGGGCACCTGGGTGGCTCAGTCGTTAAGCGGCTGCCTTCGGCTCAGGTCATGATCCCAGGGTGCTGGGATCGAGCCCCACATCGGGCTCTCTGCTCAGCAGGAAGCCTGCTTCTCCCTCTCGCACTCCCCCTGCTTGTGCTCCCTCTCTCGCTGTCTTTGTCAAATAAATAAATAAAATCTTTAAAAAAAAAAAATAGAATGACCATTGCAAAACTTTAAATAGAAGGTGTTCAAAGATATTAAGACACATGCAAGAAGAAGGAAGGTCAAGAGTTCCCAACAAATAGCATGAAATCTTGCTGAATCTGTAACATTATGATCTTACAAAAGAGCTAGAAATAAGGTTAGACACACTCCCCTCTACTGTTTTATGTTTTAGTCTGCTTGAAAAGATAAGCCACCTTGGCGGCTCAGTTGGTTAAACGTCCAACTCTTGATTTCAGCTCAGGTCATGATCTCAGGGTGGTGAGATCCAGCCCTGCATCAGGCTCACACCGGGCGTGGAGCCTGCTTAAGATGGTCTCTCTCCTTCTCCCCTCAGTCCCTACCTCGCCCTATCTCAAAAAAATAAAATAAAACGCATAGTTTTTTTTTCTCCCTTTGAGGAAATTATGGGAATAGAAAACTATTTTTTAAAATATAGCTTTGGCAAAAAACTAAACACTCTACCACTGTGGATGTTGTCCTTTATTCAAAACAATGTCTGCACATTCAGGACAATATAAACCAAATCAATGTACATAATGGTAAACAGTACCATGAAACTAACATTTAAGAGGCAAGTATGGAAATAGATAGGGGTAAATCAGCTACTGCTACCTTCCTTCCACTGGGCTATATCTCATTTCAGAGATTCAAGTACTGTTATCCTTACTGTGTCAGTACTTCCACAGCAGAACTGAAACAAAGTTTTTTTCTAATTCAACAGAAGTAAAGTTGCTAAGTCACCATTCAGAAATCACTCTCAACTCTAAAGAAATTCAAGAATTTTTTTAGCCAAAAACACCGAGAAATTAATCATTTTTTTCAAGTTTGCTTTCTTAATGAACTGAATATAATCATAAACCCCGAAGTCTACATAAAAGGTCTGGAAATGACCATTTATATCAAATTTCTATAATAAGCAACACTAATCTACAGTGACAGATCAGATTAGCGGTTCGCTGAGGCTGATGAGAGAACTGACTGCTGAAGGGCATTAGGAACCTTTTCTGTAGTGATGGAAATATTCTCTGTCTAGAATAGGGTGGTGACTTTATAAGCCTATACGTCTGTCAAAGTACACTAGATGAATTCTGTTGCATATAAATTATATCTTAATAAAGCAAACTTAAAAAGTAAATACACACAATTTAGAATTTGGAAAATGATTGGGAAATCAAATGCTAAGGGAAAAAAAACTCACTGAAATTGATTTAACTGAAAGAAAGATATTTGTATAGAAGCCAATCAAGGTGACTCTCAGGGACGCCTGGGTGGCTCAGTTGGTTAAGCGGCTGCCTTCGGCTCAGGTCATGATCCCAGGGTCCTGTGACCTAGTCCCGCATCAGGCTCTCTGCTCACCGGGGAGCCTGCTTCTCCCTCTGCCTGCGGCTCCCTCTGCTTGTGCTCTGTCAAATAAATAAAATATTTTTAAAAAAGAAAAAAAAGGTGACTCCCAAAGTTACTTGACCCTCACACCAGCTCTACTCTCCACATACCACTCCCACTCCTCAACCACTTGCTCAATGCTATAAGCATTTCAGTCAAAATACAGACCCTTTAAGCATTATTGATACCTTTAAGAATAGTAAGTCTCAGGGGAGGGAACCAAGTCTGAGTAAATGGACAACAGAAAATAATAAATGCACACTTTCCTAAAGCTATCTTACAATAATCTAAACCTCATAAATAATCAGAAAAATACAAATAAAAACAGTGAGGATAACTATTTTCCTATCTTCCATCCATTAGACTGGCCAAAATTAAGATACCATTTACTTAATACTGGAATGAACATGGAAAATGACTACTTGCATACACTTTGGGTAGAAGTAAAATAGCAACATTTTTGTTTTTGTTTTGTTTTACAGATTTTATTTTTAAATAATCCCTACACTCAACGATGGGACTCGAACTTACAACCCTGAGATCAAGAGTCAAATGCTCCACCCACTGAGCCAGCCAGGCGTCCCTATTATAGCTACTTTGAAGAGCATTTTGGCAGTATTATTAAAACTATAGCTATGTAGGGAAGCCTGACTGGCTGAGTCGGTAGAGCATGAACTCTCAATCCCAAGATCAAGAGTCACAAAATCCATGTTCGGTGCAGAGCTTACGTTTGGAAAAACAAAACAAAGCAAAAAAACTATAGCTACGTATACCATATGACCCAGCAAATCTGTTTTGCCTTTTTTTTTTTTTAAGTAATCTCTACCCCCAAAGTGAGGCTTAAACTCACAACCCTGAGTTCAAGAGTCACATGCTCTACCGATTCAGCCAGCCTGGGGCTCTGACCCAGCAAATCTATTTCTCAGATACTTCAGAGTAGTCACCCATTGAGAGAGATGTTTAAAAAAAAAAAAAAAATCCATCACTGCAACAGCTAGTAAGAACAAAAGACTAAAGACAACCTAAATATCGGCCAACAGAGGAATAACTACATGAACAAAAAATTATGTTCATATTATGGAATGTTATATAGTATTTAAGCAAACGTCTCTAAGATATATTGCAGAGAAAAATCATAAAATGTAGAGAGAGATGTACAGTATAGTAAAAAGAAAAAAGGGAAAGAATGTCATATATTATTTAGGGGTGTGTGTATACATACATACACACACACACACACACACACACAGAGGCATGATGGAAAAAGCCTGTGGGCGGGGGTGGGGGGGTTGGGGGATGTACTGAATGAATTATAGTGATTATTTCCAGAGAGAATAAAAAAAGACTAGGACTAAAAATCACGGTTAAAGGAATTTTAGCCTTATCTTTAATGTTTTAATATTTTACAAGGAGAAAGTATTCACCTAACTCACATACTGAAATTTTATTTTGGAAAGCACTGATGCAAACAAGAAACGGATGTATTAAGTTTTCCTCCCTTAAATAGTTGAAACTGAGAAATATTACTATTATCTTACACAAGTTGCTGTGTCTCTATCATGCACCATATTGCACGCTACTTTGGAAAGCCCATCAATACTCAAATTTTCTCTTCTAATAAACTACCACCACTAAGGAAAAATAACATTACTCTCTAATACACCTCAAACCCTATAAGAGACAATGAAAAAAAAAAAAATCAAGAATTTAAAACAAAAAACTTCAGGGGTACCTGGGTGGCTCAGCTGGTTAAGCATCCAATTCTTGATTTTGGCTCAGGTCATGATCTCAGGGTCCCAAGATCAGTCCCTCATGGGGCTCCGCACTGGGTGTGGAGCCTGCTTAAGATTTTCTCTTTCCCTCTCTCTGCCCCTTCCCCCCTCTAAAATAAACAAATCTTTAAAAAATTTTTAATTTAAAAATAAAACAAAAAACTTCAAAACTACAAAACATTGTTAAAAAATTAAAGACAACCTAAACAAATGGAAAGACACCCTGCTTTCATGGCTCAAAAGATTTAATTTATTAAGATGGCAATACTATGAACTTTTATAAGAAAACTTAGGAGTAAAACTTCATGACTTCAAATTATGTAATGGTTTCTTGGATTAAAAAAAAAAACCAAGGGGGGGCGCCTGGGTGGCTCAGTTGGTTGAGCGACTGCCTTCGGCTCAGGTCATGATCCTGGAGTCCCGGGATCGAGTCCCGCATCGGGCTCCCTGCTTGGCAGGGAGTCTGCTTCTCCCTCTGACCCTCCCCCCTCTCATGTGCTCTCTCTCTCAAATAAATAAATAAAATCTTTAA
>NC_058416.1:69985863-69996315 GCF_002201575.2 Neomonachus schauinslandi
AAAAAAAAAAAAAAAAAAAAAAAACCAAGGGGCGCCTGAGTGGCTCAGTTGGTTAAGCGACTGCCTTGGGCTCAGGTCATGATCCTGGAGTCCCGGGATCGAGTCCCCCATCGGGCTCCCTGCTCAGCAGGGGGTCTGCTTCTCCCTCTGCCCTCTTCCCTCTAGTGCTCTCATTCTCTCAAATAAATAAATAAAATCTTAAAAAAAAAACAAAAAAAAAAAACTCTTAAGTATTCAAAGATAAAATAGATAAATGGGATTTTATCAGTATTAAGTATATCTGTGCTTCAAAGGACACCATCAAGAAAAGGGAAAGACAGCTTTTCCTGTAAGCAGCCTGAGGTGATCTCGGAAATGGTTTGCTATTCATTTGACCCAAAAAAACCCCCCAAAAATTATGCCAACCAAGAGGTTCAAATTTTTGTGTTCACTTTAAGAACACTCATGAAACTGCCCAGGCCATCAAGAGTATGCATTTCCAAAAAGCCACCAAGTATCTGAAGGATGTCACTTTACAGAACCGTGTGCCATTCTGTCACTATAATGGTGGAGTTGGTAGGTGTGCCCAGGCCAAACAGTGGGGTTGGACACAGAGCCGGTGGTCCAAAAAGAGTGACTTTTTACTGAATAGGTGTAAAACTGCAGAGAGTAATGCTGAACATAAGAGTTTAGATTCTCTAGTCATTGGACACAACCAAGTGAAAAAAGCCCCAGGATACGACCCAGAACTTAGAGAGCTCATGTTGGGACTAACCCCTACATGAGCTCTCCCTGCCACCCTGATATGATCCTTACTGAAAAAGAGCAGACTGTTCCTAAGCCAGAAGAGGAGGCTGCACAGAAAAAGATATCTCAGAAGAAACTGAAGAAAACTTATGGCCCAGGAGAGTAAATTCAGCACAAAATAAAAGTGAAGTAAAGAAAGGAAGAAAAGAGGCAATCCATGAAATGGGAGAAAATCTTTGCCAATTATATATCTATAAGAGACTTGTATATACAATAGATAAAGAACACTACAACTCAACAATTTTTAAAATAAAAATGGACAAAGGATCTGAACAGACATTTCTCCAAAGAAGTTGTACAAATGGTCAATAAGCACATGAAAAGATGCTCAACATCATTAGTCATTATGGAAATGTAAATCAAAACCACAATGATATACACTTCAAATCCACTAAGGATGGCTAGAAATCAAAGAAGTAAATAACAAGTGTTATATTAAAGATGCAGAGAGGGGCGCCTGGGTGGCTCAGTTGGTTAAGTGTCTGCCTTCAGCTCAGGTCTTGATCCCAGGGTTCTGGGATCGAACCCTGAGTGGGGATCCCTGTTCAGTGGGGAGTCTGCTTCTCCCTCTCTCTCTGCCTGTTGTCTATCTCTCTTTCTCTCTCTCAAATGAATAAATAAAATCTTTTAAAAAAAAATGATGGCTCCTATTTTAAACAAACAGAAAATAATAAAGTTTAGGGACGCCTGGCTGGCTCAGTCAGTGGAGCATGCTTCTCAATCTCGGGGTTGTGGGTTTGAGCCCCATGTTGGGTGTAGAGATTACTTAAAAATTTTTTTTTAAGATTTTATTTATTTGATAGAGCAAGACAGATAGTGACAGAGATAGTGAGAGAGCACAAGCAGGGGGAGAGGCAAAGGGAGAGGGAGAAGCAGGCTCCCCGTGGAGCAGGGGATCCGACGTGGGGCTCAATCCCAGGACCCTGAGATCATGACCTGAGCCGAAGGCAGACGTTTAACAACTGAGCCACCCAGGCACCCGAGATTACTTAAAAAATAATAATAATAAAGTGTTGGTTTCCACGTGGAAAAACTGGAATTCTTGTGCACTGCTGGTGGGAATGTAAAATGGTGCAGCCACTGTGGGAAACAGGATGGTTCCTCAAAAAATTAAAACATAAAATTACCGTATGATCCAGCGTGTATATCCACTTCTGGATATACATACCCACAAGAACTGAAAAGTAGGGACCTGAACTGGTATTTATATATCCATGTTCATAGCACTGCTTACAGCAGCCAAAAGGTGGATGCAACACAAGTGTCCATCAGTGGATGAAGGGATAAACAAAACATGACATATATGTATAGTGGAATATTATTCAGCCTTAAAAAGGAAGGAAATCTTCACACATGCCACAACATGGATGAACCAACAACATTATGCTGAATGAAATAAGCCAGTCACAAAAGAACAAATATTGTATGATTACATTTACATGAGGTACTTAAGAGTAGTCAAATTCAGAAAAGAAGAAAGCAGAATGATGGTTGCTAGGGGCTTGGGAGAGGGATGAATGGGTACAGAGCTTCAGTTAGGGAAGATGAAAAGGTTCTGGAGATGGATGGTGGGGATGGATGCACAACAATGTGAATGTACTTAATGCCACAAACTGTACACTTAAAAATGGTTATGGTTAAAGTGGGGGGGCTCAGCTGGTTAAGCATCGGAGTCTTGATTTCAGCTCAGGTCATGATCTCGGGGTTGTGGGATCGAGCCCCACATCAGGCTCCACACTCAGCACAGAGTCTGCTGGAGATTCTCTCCCCCCATCCCTTGCTTGTACATATATGTACTCTCTCTAAATATTTTTTTTAACGGTTAAAATGGTAAATTTCATGTTATATTTTACCACAATTCTCTCTCTATATATATATATATATACACATACATACATGCATAAAGTAAAAGTAGTAAAGTGAAATAAGAAATTTTGAAAAAAAACCAAAAATCCTAAGCTCCCCCAAAAGAAATTCCCCAAACAGGATGTTCATTAACAGGATGTACAAGAGGACAAAAAACAAAACAAAACAAAAACCACCATCTGGGAGTTTTTGTTACAACTCTCACATTAAAGTTTGTAAACTTTATTTTTTCCATTGACGTACAGTTGACACACAATGTTTCAGGTGTACAACATAGTGGTTCAACAACTCTATACCTTATGCCATGCTCACCACCAAGTGTAGCTACCATCTGTCAACATACAGCACTATTCCAATACCTTTGACTATATTCCCTATGATGTAACTTTCACCCCCAAACCCTCTACCCCACCCCTACCCACCCTGTGACTTATTCATTCCGTAACTGGAAGCCTGTATACCTCTCACACCCCTTCACCCATTTTTGCATATCCCCCCATCCTCCTCCCCTCTGGCAATCGTCAGTTTGTTTTCTGTATTCACAGGTCTGTTTCTATGTTTTAAATCTTTAAAATACAATCTGTAAAACCTGAAGAAGTTAGTCTCTCATATATCTTCAAAGAAGAATAACAAAAGGCAAAAAAAATTAGAAGCAAAACTGACAAGTTCTAGCTTTTGCATTTGGTCACCATCAATCTTTAAACCAAATGCAATTTGTATCTATGCTTTATATTAAAGTTTGGACAATAGAATTCTAGAGATTTTTTTAAGTAGGCTGCACGCCCAAAGTGGGGCTTGAACTCACGACCCTGAGAGCAAGAGTCGCATGTTCAACAGACTGAGCCAGCCAGGAGCCCCACTAGAGATTTGCATATAAGGTTGAAAACAAAAAGAAGCTTTATTCATAATAGATGTACAATACTGCTCTTGACATGATTTCCTTCACCTCTAAGATTCTTTTCCTACCATTCAAAAAGTTTAAATATCAACCATTTCCTTTTTGTTATAAAGATGCAAAATATAGGTACCCAAATGAATATAACATTCAAATATTCTAAATACCAAGAGGTACCAAAACAATAAACAAATTTAACAAAGTACTTCTTACTGAAGTCCCATATCCAGACTTCAACTTAAGTGTCTTCTATTCCTAGTCTTAATCTTGCATGGATTTCTTGATGGGCTTAGTTTTACAAAGTAGACGCCAACAAAATGTTATTTTCTCTAGCCAATTATAGATGGTTAAATTAGCGGAAATGAGTCACTAAATTAGCACAATATGGAGTGATCTATTAATTTTTTTTAGCTAATAAGGAATAACTGAGTTCCTGAGTCATCTGAACAAATTACCTTAATCTTAAAAACAATAAAAGCACAGGAAAAATAAAATACACATACAGTCATCATCTGAAATCCTAATAAAGTTAGATACATGAAATACATTCAAACATAGTTATACTGGGTTGAATTTAATCTAGAAAAGTACTTCCTACAGATTAAAACCAGGACTATAAACATGCCCAAAGGTGAATATAAATTAATAGACCAGAAATACTTGTTAAATTTCAAGAGGCAAATGTCCGATGGAGCATATATCACTATTTTACAACATTTTATTAACTTCTTTATGAGAAAACTTCCCTTTCTCCCTTCATAACTAACTTTTGCTTTCAATGTATATAAAATTGGACAGTTTAAACCATTTTGCCAAATGTATCAGTGAGAAATCCATGCCAAAACAGAATGCCATTTACTTTTTCTTTTTTTTAACGACCCAGCAATTGCACTGCTGGGTATTTACCCCAAAGGTACAAATGTAGGGGCACCTGGGTGGCTCAGTCGTTAAACGTCTGCCTTCGGCTCAGGTCAGGATCCCAGGGTCCAGGCATTGAGCCCCGCATCGGGCTCCCTGCTCAGCGGGAAGCCTGCTTCTCCCTCTCCCATTCCCCCTGCTTGTGTTCCCTCTCTTGCTGTCTCTCTCTTTAATAAATAAAAATCTTTAAAAAAAAAAAAAAAAAAAAGATACAAATGTAGTGATCCGAAGGGGCACCTGCACCCCAATGTTTATAGCAGCAATGTCCACAATAGCTAAATTATGGAAAGAGCCTAGATATCCATCAACAGATGAATGGATAAAGAAAATGAGGTGTATATATACAATGTTATATTATACAGCCATCAAAAAATGAAATCTTGCCATTTGCAATGATGTGGATGGAACTAGAGGGTATTATGTTAAGTGAAATAAGTCAATCAGAGAAGAACAATTATCATATGATCTCAATGATATACAGAATTTAGGAAACAAGGCAGAGGATCATAGAGGAAGAGAGGAAAAAATGAAACAAGATGAAACCAGAGAGGGAGACAAACCATAAGAGACTCTTAATCTTAGGAAACAAACCGAGAGTTTGCTGGAGGGGAGAGGGGTGGGGGTATGGGGTGGCTGGGTGATGGACACTGGGGAGGGTATGTGTTGTGGTGAGCACTGTGAATTGTGTAAGACTGATGAATCACAGACCTGTACCGCTGAAATAATACCTTAATACATTAATGTATTCATGTAAATATATTAATAATACAAATACATTGTTAATTTTAAAAAAAGGAATTAACAGTCCAAAAAAAGGAAGGAAAAAAAAAAATGCCATTTACTTTATTTTTATTTTTTTTGTAGACTCCACACCCAACATGGGGCTTAAACTCATGACCCTGATCGAGAGGCTCATGCTCTACCAACTGAGCCAGCCAGGCACCCCAGAATGGCATTTACTTTTAAATATGTACACTTCTGGTTTAAAGAATAAAAATGTGACATGCTAAAGAATTAGGAAGAAGTAGGGGTTAGAGAAAATTTTCTCCTCCCCAGGAAAAAAGAAAAAAAAAAAAAAAGCAAGAAGCACAAAATGAGGAAACTTAATTAATGACCCAGTGACTACCAGCAAAACTATGTAGTCATATGACAGGACATTGAGAGCTATAATTTTAGATTTTAGCCTGATAATAAAATGTCTCTTGTGGGGAGGAAAGACGTAATTCAACTGAACATAAAGACAATCTTTTCTGTGTATTTTTTTTTTTTTAAGATTTTATTTATTTGACAGAGAGAGACACAGCGAGAGAGGGTTGAACACAAGCAGGGGGAGCGGGAGAGGGAGAAGCAGGCTTCCTGCTGAGCAGGTAGCCCGATGTGGGGCTCGATCCCAGAACCAAAGGCAGACGCTTAATGACTGAGCCACCCAGGCACCCCTTTTCTGTGTATTCTTAAAAGCAAATAATATTGTGTATCTCTACCTTTTAGAATCCACAACCAGTAGCATTTTTTTTTGTTGTTAAATTCCCTTTACTCTTAACACATGACATGATATGATCCCTTTAAATTAACAGTTGATTGACAATTTCCAGACAGATTCTGGTAATACCCCAATGTACCAAAAGAAAGCAGAAGACTATCATAACGATTCAGCATATTTTCTTTTTTTAAAGATTTTATTTATTTGAGAGAGAGCGCACGTGAGACAGGGGAGAGTCAGAGGGAGAAGCAGACTCCCTGCTGAGCAGGGAGCCTGATGCGGGACTCGATCCAGGGACTCCAGGATCATGACCTGAGCCAAAGGCAGTCACTTAACCAACTGAGCCACCCAGGCACCCCCATTCAGCATATTTTACCCACTTGACTCAAGAAAGCAACTTATACATGAATAATTCCCTACTCCTTTTCCTTTATAGGCCACAAACTGAAGTCAGAGACCATGTAATCTTGCTCATTACTGCATCCACAAGGCCTAGGTAGGGCGTAAGAGTGTCTAATAAATAGGTGGTATTTGGTAAATATTTTATTTATAAACCTAAGCCAAATCCTATAAAGGAAACAGGTAAAACTGAAAGAGGAAGAGGTTTCAAGGTAGAGGAAATGCCTCAGAGAGCTCTTTTCTATCAAAATGAAAATTTTTAAGCTCAAAATTAATACATGGAAGTTAAAGTATACAACCTATTTACAGATGCTTAACATGGTGGACTTATTTTTCAATGTATCTAGAAGTAAAACCTTATTCTGGCATACACTGGTAGACAAGTACAAGAAAGAACTATATACATCTCTAAAAGTTCTAAACAGCACAAGTACAGATCATACTCCCAACACTTCCCTTCCAGGTTCATCTCACACCAGATAACACCAGCAATTACTCATCTTTTCTAAATTAAACACTTAAACTCTCTGCATTAGCAACCTAAGACATTTGATGATTTTAGATGGGGAAAAAGTATTTTACAATTTCAGGATAAATAAGCAACTTACATGTGTCAAATGATCCCTTACTAGTTATTCAAATCACATTTAATCATTAGCAAATACTGTGTACTCATAAGATCTTCAAGCTACACGAAGATCTTACTTACCCATATACATCATGGACACAGTATGTCAATTTACTCATAAGTTAACTTTTTACCAAGACATAAAAGCTATAAAAGGAAAAAAGCCATAAAAGGAAAGTAAACAACAGGTATTAAATAAATGCACAATATTTTTATAACCTTGTTTACCTAGTAGTAATGAGAATAAAATGAGGGAGGGCACTTGGGTGGTGTAGTTTGTTGAGCTTCCAACTCTTCGTTCCGGTTCAGGTTGTGATGTCATGGTTGTGAGACTGAGCCCCACGTCAGGCTCCACACTCAGCACAAAGTCCGCTTGAGATTCTCTCTCCCTGTGCCCCGCCCCCACTGCACGCAGGATCATGTTTGTGCTTTCTCTAAAATAAATAAGCCTTTTTTTAAAAAAATGAGAGGAGGGCGCCAGGGTGGCTCAGTCAGTTAAGTGACTGCCTTCGGCTCAGGTTATGACCCCAGGGTCCTGGGATCAAGTCCCACATCGGGCTCCCTGCTCAGCGGGAGCCTGCTTCTCCCTCTCCTCCCCACGTGCTCTCTCTCGCAGTCTCTCTCTCTCTCAAATAACTAAAATCTTTGGAAAAAAATTAATTAAAAAAATAAATGAATAAATAAAAAATGAGGGGAAATTACTGAACATCTTTTGTCAACATTTAAATGCTAACACTATTAAGTGGTGCCAAATGTGGCACAAAGATTTGTTCCAGTGAGATAAAGGTTCTGGTGAACAAAGATGGCCCAATTTCGGGAAAGTTATTTTTTTAAGTAATCTCTACATCCAACGTGGGGCTTGAGCTCATGACCCTGAGATCAAGAGTCGCATGCTCTTCCAACTGAGCCAGCCAGGCGCCCCAATTTCAGTGAAAATTAGATGGAAATTACACTTTATGAAGTCCACTACGTATGTGTTGCAACTTTTAATACAAATCCCAGTACAGGGGTGCCTGGGTGGGTGGGTCAATTGAGCGAGTGACACTTAATTTCAGCTCAGGTCATGATCTCAGGGTTGTGAGATAGAGCCCTGCCTCTACTCTGAGCTGAGCACGGAGCCTGCTTAAAATTCTCTCTCTCCCTCTCCTGTTTGTATGCTTTCTCACTCTTAAAAACAAAAACAAAAAACAAATCCCAGTACAGTACAAATTTTTAAATCTTATATAAAGGTTCTTTTTCTTTGGGTGATGAGGAATGGAAAAGAAAATATTAAAAAGAAAACGAAACTGAAGTTTGTAGTCCTAACAATGACCCGACTATAGCCACACAATTTTTCCTTTAAGCAATACATAGGAAAATTTAATGCCTCCTTCATCTGAAAAAAATAGTCACTTAAAATCACCTTTCCTCTTCTAATGTTAAAGTGGGTTCTTAAGAGGTTAATCCTCTTAATTATTCCCATATTCTAATGAATACCAGCTTGTAAAAGCCAATACAAAATCTTTTACTGAGAGTGTTAGGATATCACAGAACAAGAACAGAATCCGTAATTAATTACTGACATCGTATCTTTAAGTTCAAACTATTGTGGTTACAGTGGCCAGTGAGACAGTGCCAGCTATCAATTGTAGGCATTATGAAGCAACTGGTAAAATAGTAGATCCAGGGTACTATTTACAATCCTATTATAAAGGCTAAACATTTCTTAATTTACATAAAATCCTGTAATAAAAATTAGAACATGGATATTGGCTAAGCCAGGACAACTGTTACAAAAGGTTGCCTGCAAAAGGCAATATGTTAAGTAGTCAAACGCTATAATAGCTTTTGGGTTTTGTTTTTTTTTTTTTTAAAGTAATCTATAACTTGGGACTTGAACTCCCGACCCCAAGATCAAGAGTCACCTGCTCTACTGACTGAGCCAGCCGGGTGCCCATTATAATAGCTTTCATCATGCAGAATCTTTCATTTCTAAAAGATTAGTCTAGCTACAATAGAGTAACTGGCTTGGGACTAGCCCTCTCACCATAACCAATTAGAACACTGGACATAATATATGAAACAACAATTCTTGGATGTTGGACAATAGACAGCTCAGAACTGCCATCCCAGACAGAAGGGAGACAAACTACCTGAAACCTGTAACTACCTAAACTTTTCGTCCCGAAGTACTTTCCACATCCTGGCCAAAAAGGGGGACTCCAAGCAGAGCAGAAATCCAACAGAAACTCAAATACAAGTTTCAGAAGGCTGAGGCAGCTGTAACCGATGGGGCATTCTTGTGTCTTTACTAAACTAAGCTGTACATGCATAGGATGAGAGTCCAGGAAGGTGGGTAAAGAAGAACCATTGGGAGGCAGACGCCTGGGTGGCTTAGTCGGTTAAGCGTCTGCCTTTGGCTCAGGTCATGATCCAGGGTCGTGGGATCGAGCCCCACATCAGGCTCCCTGCTCAGTGGAGAGCCTGCTTCTCCCTCTCCTCTGCCACTTCCTCTACTTGTACACTCTCTCTTTCTGTCAAATAAATAAATAAAATCTTTAAAAAAAAAAAAAAAGGAAGAACCATTGGGTAATGAGCAACTACTGGGGTACTATAAACATAACTACCACTGGAGTTTACAGACCTCTGATTCTGACCAACCAGAGTAGAGAGAGACCTTACTGAACACTCAAGAGCATTCAGATGAGAAGGCATCAGCAGAGCTAAACTAGCCCTAGGACAAAGACTCCTCTCTTGGCCTACCTCAACAAAGCTTTAAATAAAAACAAGTCTTGGTGGTGTCGGCGGCCGCGGGAGCCGGACCGGGACACTCGCCGGGAGGGCGGCGGGCGGCGAGGGTCCGGAGGCCGCGGGCGGCTGGCCTGCAGCGGCCGACGAACCGGGATCGCGCGGCGCCCGGAGCCATGTCGGTGAACATGGACGAGCTGCAGCACCAGGTCATGATCAACCAGTTCGTGCTGGCCGCGGGCTGCGCGGCCAACCAGGCGAAGCAGCTGCTGCAGGCGGCCACTGGCAGTTCGAGACTGCCCTGAGCACGTTTTTCCAAGAAACCAACATTCCCAACAGCCACCACCACCACCAGATGATGTGCACCCCAAGCAACACACCTGCCACACCGCCCAACTTCCCTGACGCACTGGCCATGTTCTCCAAGCTCCAAGCTTCGTGCCTCCGAGGGCTTGCAGGGCAGCAATAGTCCCATGACGGCCGTGGCCTGCTCCCCCCATGCAAGCTTCAGCCCCTTCTGGGCCTCGTCCCCACCCAGCCACCAGGCCGCCTGGATCCCGCCCTCCTCCCCCACGGCCCACAGCTTCCACCACCTCCACCACCCACAGCCCACGTGGCCCCCCGGAGCGCAGCAGGGTGGCGCCCAGCAGAAAGCCATGGCTGCCATGGATGGCCAGAGATGAGACTGGATGCTGCCGGGCGCTGGGCTGGAGCTGGGGCGGGGGGGGGCAGTCCAGGGTCGTGGGGACACAG
>NC_058416.1:69996715-70159924 GCF_002201575.2 Neomonachus schauinslandi
TAACTATAATATATATGAAAATATAAATATAACTAATGTATGTGAGAATGGGGCTGGCTGACCGAGGTCTTGGGGTCAGCAGGGAAGGACCACAGCATCCCCTTGGGCCAGCACCCCTTCCCTCCACCCCTCATCCCAGGACAGGTGCTTGGAAGCCAGGTGGGGTGATCCTGCAGTCATGAGGGGTCTGCTAGCTGCCTCTGGGAGGTCACGCCTTCGGGAATCGAGGACCACCGTGGATCCACTCAAGGAGTTCCACAGCAGGGGCTCCCTGAAGCGCCCGTTGGCCGAAGGTGTGGAGGCCCCTTGCCATCCGAGCTCTCCCTAACTGGACTTCCGTGGCTGGCTCCTCAGGGGCCCTGCAGCTCCGGGTCTCTTCTGGTGTCACCCGTTGCCAGCCAGATGTGCGGGGCTTGGCAGAACTAAAGAGCTGGCTTGGGCCAGAGACTCAGGCTCTGCCTAGCAGGGGTCCTGATCCTCCTCGGCCACCCTGCCTCTCCCACTGTGTGTCCCACCCGACAGAGTGGAGAGCTTGCCTTGGATTTACTTCCCAGATCAATCATCTCCCAAGGGTGAAATTTTAATTTAAAAACTTAAAAGAGACTTTTCTAAAAAAAAATAAAAATAAAAATAAAAAAATAAAAACAAGTCAAAGAATTTGAATATAAAATAACTTTTCCTCTTTAAAAGATAGCTTTTTAAAGCAAATATAGGGACGCCTGGGAGGCTCAGTTAGTTAAGCATTTGCTTTCGGCTCAGGTCATGATCCTAGGGTCCTGGGATCAAGTCCCGCATCAGGCTCCTTGCTCAGTGGGGAGCCTGCTTCTCCCTCTGCCTGCCGGTCCCCCTGCTTGTCTTCTCTCTCTGACAAATAAATAAAGATCTTTAAAAAAAAAAAAATTAAAGCAAATATAACACTGAATTATGGGTTTTATAACATATCTCATAGTAAAATGACAAATAGCACAAAGACTAAGAGGGAAAATGGAGATATACTACCATAGGACTCTTACGTTATACATCAAGTAGTATATTATTATTTAAAAGTAGACCATGGTAAGTTAAAAGGGCTTACTATACACCCTACAGCAGCTACGGAAATAAATAAGTACAGTTAATATACTAATGTAGGAGATAAAGTAAGTATCACAAAACAATCCAAAAAATGGCAAGAAAAGAAAAAATTAAGAATAGATGAGATTGGGGGGGTGCCTGGCTGGCTCTGTCAGTGGAGCATGCAACTCTTGATCTCAGGATCATGAGTTTGAGGCCCATGCTGGGTGCAGAGATTACTTTAAAAAAATATTTTTTGTAATTAAAAAAAGAAGAATAGATGAATAGCATCAGGGAGGAACAACTTTTCCTCTGCTCTTTAGTTCAATACTGGAGGCCTGCAAATTAAACTGAAAATGATGGGAGGAGGGCAAAGTTTATTCATATATATATGAACACACAAAAGTTGTGACTTTCTAAACAGCTGAAGATGGGGCCTTATATACTTAATTTATTAGGCGAGGGAGGAGTTGAAAGGCTCCTTTAGGAAGAACAAATGGGTTTCTAGAGGAATAAACAGAAGATAAGCAAATTTGTGATAATGTCTGTTTATGCAGGGGTGAGTGGTCTTACTCATTTTTTTTTTTCTTTATGGCCATGAAAATTCCTTCGGAAGGGGATTCACGGAAGACTCACTCCCAAGTTTCTGCTTTTAGAGAGATAACAGAAGCTCCAAAAGGGCTTCTGCATCTATTGTATATCAAATACTGTCAGTTTAAAATAATCTTAGATTCCATCTGAAATTAATGTAACACTATGTATCAACTATACCTCAATAATCTTGTAGGTCCAAGTGGATACCCACAATTCAAAACAAATGCAAGATGGCAGACTTAAACCTAACCATATCAATATTTACATTAAATGTTAATGGATCTTTGTAAAGACACTAGTTAAAAGGCAGAGATTGTCAAACCAAATTTAAAAATCAAGGCCTATAGGGTACCTGGCTGGCTCAGTTGATGGAGCATGGGACTCTTGATCTTGTGGTTATGAGTTTGAGTCCCACGTTGGGTACAGAGATTACTTAAAAATAAAATCTTAAAAAAAAAAAAAAAAGACCTAATTATATGCTAACTATAAGAAATACACTGTAAATATAAAGACATAAGCTGAATATAAAAGGAATGAAAAAGACACACCATGCAAATACTAGTCATAGAAAAGCTACAAGAACTATATTCATATCAGACAAAGAGGTCCTGGAGATAGCAAATATTACCAAGATAAAATGGGACAAGTCGTTTATGATTAAAGGGTAAATTTACTGAGAAGACCTAACAATCCTAAAATATGTATGCAACTAAAAACAGACCTTCAAGGGACACCTGGGAGGCTCAGCCAGTTAAGTGTCTGCCTTCAGCTCAGGTCATGATCCCAGGGTCCTGGGATCAAGCCCTGCATCAGGCTCCCTGCTCAGTGGGAGAGTCTGCTTCTCCCTCTACCTCTGACCCTTCCCCACCAGCTCATGCTCACTCTCTCTTGCTTTATCTCAAGTAAATAAAATCATTTTTAAGATTTTTAAGAAGCAGGGGGAATGGCAGAGTGAGAGGGAGAAGCAGGCTCCCCGCTGAGCAGGGAGCCTGACGTAGGACTCGATCCCAGGACCCTGGGATCATGACCTGAGCCGAAGGCAGATGCTTAACCGACTCAGCTGCCCAGGTACCCCATAAATAAAATCTTAAAACAAATAAACAGATCTTCACAATATATGAGGTAAAAACTGACAGATGAATCCCCAATTGCAGCTTGAGATTTCAGCACTCCTCTTTCAGTAATAGAACAAATCGACAAAAGATATATACATATATAAAAGATTCTAGGGGCGCCTGCTCCGCAGGAAGCCTGCTTCTGCCTCTCCCACTCCCCCTGCTTGTGTTCCTGCTCTCGCTATCTCTCTCTGTCAAATAAATAAATAAATCTTAAAAAAAAAAGACTCTAATAAGGGGTGCCTAGGTGGCTCAGTCAGTTAAGCATCCAACTCTTGATTTCAGCCCAGGTCATGATCTGGGATCAAACCCTGCATCGGGCTCTGCACTCAGTGGGGAATCTGCTTGAGATTCTCTATCCCTCTGCCCCCACCACTGGCTCTCGAGCGCTCTTGCTCTCTATCGTTCTCAAATAAATCAATCTTAAAAAAAAAAAGACTCTAATGATACTACCAACCAATAATTGATATCTACCTGCAAGATAAACCTTCTTTCCTAGGACACATAGAATATTCACTATGATATGCCCTCCCACAAAAAAAATCTCAAAATTCAAAAGACTGAAATCTTATAGTCTGTTCTCTATTCAAATATTAAATTAGAAATCCGTAACAATATCTCAAACAACCCCAAATACTTGTTAATTGAACAATACATATCTAAATAACCCATAGCCAGAAAGAAATTGGAATATTTCAGACTAAATGGAAGTACACAATATGTCAATTTGTGGAATGCAGCTAAGGCATTTGAGAAAAATTTAGATAACCATATACAAAAAGATGAACCTCAACCCTTACCTCATTCATTAAACAGATTTTACCTTGAAGTGCTTCACAGACCTAAATGCAGAACATAAAACTATAAAAATTCCTGAAGAAAATTTAAGTAAATATTAGTGAGCTTAGGTTTAGAGAAGACTCCTTAAATAGCTATAAAGGGCATTAATAATAAAGGAAAAAGTAAACCGTAACTTAGACTTCATAAAAGTTTCTCAATCTTTGCAAGATACTGTTAAGGAAATGAAAAGGCAAACCACAAACTGCAAGAACATATTTATAAAACGTGTGATTTGCAAAACCCTGTGATCAAGGACTCATATCCACAGTATATGAAGAATTCTTGCAACAGTAAACAAAAAACAACCTAATTTTTTTTAACGGGCAAAAGATTTGAAAGGGATACTTCAATGAAGAAAATAAATGAATGACAAATAAGCACATAAAAAGACAATCATATAGAAATTACAAAATAAAACCACAATAAGGTATCACTACAGACCCACCAAGAATGGCTAAAACTAATAAAAAGACTGACAATACTAAGTGTTAAGGATGCTGAGCTCCTGGTTCTTTGAAAGAATTAGTAAGACTGATAAACCCCTGGCCAGACTTATCAAAAAGAAAAGAGAAAGGACCCAAATAAATCATGAATGAAAGAGGAGCGGTCACAACCAACACCAAAGAAATACAAACAATTATAAGAACATATTATGAGCAACTATATGCCAGCAAATTAGATAATCTGGAAGAAATGGATGCATTCCTAGAGACGTATAAACTACCAAAACTGAACCAGGAAGAAATAGAAAACCTGAACAGACCCAATAACCAGTAAGGAAATTGAAGCAGTCATCAAAAATCTCCCAACAAACAAGAGCCCAGGGCCAGAAGGCTCCCCAGGGGAATTCTACCAAACATTTAAAGAAGAATTAATACCTATTCTTCTGACACTGTTCCAAAAAATAGAAATGGAAGGAAAACTTCCAAACTCATTTTATGAGGCCAGCATTACCTTGATCCCAAAACCAAAGACCCCATCAAAAAGGAAAACTACAGACCAATATCCCTGATGAACATGGATGCAAAAGTTCTCACCAAAATACTAGCCAATAGGATCCAACAGTACATTAAAAGGATTATTCACCACGACCAAGTGGGATTTATCCCTGGGCTGCAAGGTTGGTTCAACATCTGCAAATCAATGTGATACAATACGTTAATAAAAGAACAAGAACCATATGATCCTCTCCATAGATGCAGAAAAAGCATTTGACAAAGTACAGCATCCTTTCTTGATTAAAAGTCTTCACAGTGTAGGGATAGAGGGTACATACCTCAATATCATAAAAGCCATCTATGAAAAACCCACAGCAAATATCATCCTCAATGGGGAAAAACTGAGAGCTTTTCCCCTAAGGTCAGGAACACGGCAGGGATGTCCACTATCACCACTGCTATTCAACACAGTACTAGAAGTCCTAGCCTCAGCAATCAGACAACAGAAAGAAATAAAAGGCATCCGAATCAGCAAAGAAGAAGTGAAACTCTCACTATTTGCAGATGATAGGATACTTTATGTGGAAAACCCAGAAGACTCTACCCCAAAACTGCTAGAACTCATAGAGGAATTCAGTAAAGTGGCAGGATATAAAATCAATGCACAGAAATAAGTTACATTTCTACACACCAACAACAAGACAGAAGAAAGAGAAATTAAGGAGTCAATCCCATTTACAATTGCCCCAAAAACCATAAGAAAAATCTAGAAATAATCTAACCAAAGAGGCAAAGAATCTGTACTCAGAAAACTATAGAATACTCATGAAAGAAATTGAGGAAGACACAAAGAAATGGAAATACGTTCCATGCTCATGGATTGGAAGAACAAATATTGTGAAAATGTCTACGCTACCTAGAGCAATCTACACATTTAATACAATCCCTATCAAAATACCATCAACTTTTTTCAAAGAAATGGAACAAATCCTAAAATTTGTATAGAACCAGAAAAGACCCCGAATAGCCAGAGGAATGTTGAAAAAGAAAAGCAAAGCTGGTGGCATCACAATTCCAGACTTCAAGCTCTATTACAAAGCTGTCATCCTCAAGACAGCATGGTACTGGCACAAAAACAGACACATAGATCAATGGAATAGAACAGAGAGCCCAGAAATGGACCCTCAACTCTATGGTCAACTAATCTTTGACAAAGCAGGAAAGAATGTCCAATGGAAAAAAGACAGTCTCTTCAACAAATGGTGTTGGGAAAATTGGACAGCCACACGCAGAAGAATGAAACTGGACCATTTCCTTACTCCACCCACAAAAATAGACTCAAAATGGATGAAAGACCTAAATGAGAGACAGGAATCCATCAAAATCCTTGAGAACACAGGCAGCAACCTCTTGGACCTCAGCTGCAGCAACTTCTTCCTAGAAACATTGCCAAAGGCAAGGGAAGCAAGGACAAAAATGAACTATTGGGACTTCATCAAGATAAAAAGCTTTTGCACAGCAAAGGAAACAGTCAACAAAACCAAAAGACCAACAAAACCAAAAGACAACCGACAGAATGGCAGAAGGCATTTACAAATGACATATCAGATAAAGGGCTAGTATCCAAAATCTATAAAGAACTTACCAAACTCAGGGCACCTGGGTGGCTCAGTTGGTTAAGCGACTGCCTTCGGCTCGGGTCATGACCCTGGAGTCCCAGGATCAAGTCCCGCATCGGACTCCCTGCTCGGCAGGGAGTCTGCTTCTCCCTCTGCCCCTCCCCCCTCTCATGTGCTCTCTCTCATTCTCTCTCTCTCAAATAAATAAATAAAATCTTTAAAAAAAAAAAACTTACCAAACTCAACACCCAGAGAACAAATAATCCAATCAAGAAATGGGGAGAAGACACGAACAGACATTTCTGCAAAGAAGACATCCCAATGGCCAACAGACACATGAAAAAGTGCTCAACATCACTCGGCATCAGGGAAATACAAATCAAAATCTCAATGAGATACCTCACACCAGTCAGAATGGCTAAAATTAACAAGTCAGGAAACAACAGATGTTGGCGAGGATGTGGAACCCTCCTACACTCGTGGTGGGGATTTAAGCTGGTGCAGCCACTCCAGAAAACAGTATGGCGGTTCCTCAGAAGTTGAAAATAGAGGTACCCTCCAACCCAGCAACTGCACTACTGGGTATTTACCCCAAAGATACAAATAGTGATCCAAAGGGGCACATGCACTGCAATGTCCACAATAGCCAAACTATGGAAAGAGCCTAGATGTCCATCAACAGATGAATGGATAAAGAAGATGTGGTATAGGGGCGCCTGGGTGGCTCAGATGGTTAAGCGTCTGCCTTCGGCTCAGGTCATGATCTCAGGGTCCTGGGATCGAGTCCCGCATCGGGCTCCCTGCTCCTTGGGAGCCTGCTTCTCCCTCTGCCTTTCTCTCTCGCTCTGTCTCTCATGAATAAAAAAAAAAAAAGAAGAAGAAGATGTGGTATATAATACAATGGAATATTATGCAGCCATCAAAAAAATGAAATCTTGCCATTTGCAATGACGTGTATGGAATTAGAGGGTATTACGCTAAGCGAAATAAGTCAATCATAGAAAGGTAAGTATCCTATGATCTCACTGATATGAGGAATTTGAGAAACAAGACAGAGGATCATAGGGGAAGGGAGGGAAAAATGAAACAAGACAAAACCAGAGAGGGAGACAAACCATAAGAGACTTAATCTCAGGTAACAAACTGAGGGTTGCTGGAGTGGAGGGAGGTGGGAGGGATGCGGTAGCTGGGTGATGGACATTGGGGAGGGTATGTACTATGGTGAGCACAGTGAATTGTGTAAGACTGATGAATCACGGACCTGTACCCCTGAAACAAATAATACATCACATGTTAATAAAAAAATTAAAAAAAAAAAAAAAAAGGATGCTGAGCTCCTGGAATTCTCATACACTGGTGATGGGAATGTGAAGCAGTATAGTCACTTGGGAAAATAGTTTGGCAGTTTTTTATAAAGTTACAAGCATACATTTACTATACAATCCTGCAATTTCCGCTCCCTAGGTATTTAACCTAGAGAAATGAAAACACATACCCATACAAAGACCTCTATGCACATATTCATAAGAGCTTTACCATAACAGCCAAAAACTAGAAACCTAAATATCCATCAACTAGAGAATAAAGAAATTGTGGAATATCCAATGGAATACTACTTAGCAATTAAATAGAGGGGCACCTGGGTGGCTCAGTTGTTAAGCGTCTGCCTTCGGCTTGGGTCATGATCCCGGGGTCCTGGGATCAAGGCCCACATCGGGCTCCCTGCTTGGTGGGGAGCCTGCTTCTCCCTCTCCCACTCCCCCTGCTTGTGTTCCCTCTCTCCCTGTGTGTCTCTGTCAAATTAATAAATAAAATCTTAATAAATAAATAAATAGAACCTACTACTTCTTTTAATAACAGGGATGAATCTCAAAAGCTTTATGCTAAGTGAAAGAGGGCATTCACAAAATAGTACATACTGTGTGATTCTATTTATATGACATTTTAGGGGAAAAGGCAAAACTATAGTTACAGAAAGTGATCAGTAACTGCCAGAGATAGGGATAGGAGAAGGGGAGTGACCTTTAAGGGCGCAAGGGGTGCCCTTTTTGAGGTGACAAATATGAGTGGCTATATGACTTTTTACATTTATAAAAACTCAAATTACATAATTAACGATGGGTAAATTTTATTTTATGCAAATTATGCCTCAATAAAGCTAATCTTTTCCCCATGGCAGCAAAAAAAAATCAGAAATATACACATGTGCTCTGAATAAAGCAAGTATTTTTCTAAATCTTAGAGTTAAGTACCCTTAGTAACTAGTGGAACCATGTTTGGGGGTACAGACCATTTCACTGAAATCTAAACTCAGAATGTATGCTTTAGGGATGACCAAGAGATTTGTACAACTAAGTCCCTTCTGATGGAGCTCCATGTACTGCATTTAACCCACAGTGAAGCCTTAAAGGAAGTTTCAAGTTACACAGAGCAAGCCAGCTAAAACAAATTAAAAGTGCAGCACAGACATCTCAAACACTTGGCTTACCAAGCTCTTGCCAATGGTCAAGTTTATTTTGGGACTGGAATATTTTAAAGTTCTTCATGTTCACTGCAGCTCTTACCCACTAATTCCATTAATCAAAGGCTTCCAAAAGAACAATTCTGAAAGAAAGTTCTGAGTACTCACCTTTCATTTTCACCTGTGTTACACGCAAGCAATTACAGTCACATTACAAAAGAACCAAATTTTGTAACACTACATAATGCCAACAGCTTATTAAAAAGGAAGACGAGAAAGCTGCTCTTGATACCTCATTAATCACATCTACCTTACTATACCTTCTTTGTGACAAAACACTAAAGAGGATATTTATGCCTAATCAGTGCAATGATTATTATAATCTGACTTCATATCTTTGCTCTTTTTTTTTTTTTAAAGATTTTATTTATTTATTTGACAGAGAGAGACACAGCGAGAGAGGGAACACAAGCAGGGGGAGTGGGAGAGGGAGAAGCAGGCTTCCCACTGAGCAGGGAGCCCAATGTGGGGCTCGATCCCAGGACCCTGGGACCAGGACCCAAGCCGAAGGCAGACGCTTAAAGACTGAGCCACCCAGGTGCCCCAATATCTTTGCTCTTCTATTTATTATGGTGATAATCTCTTTAAATAAAGGAAACTTCTACACTGTATAGGTATTAGTGGTTGGAAAAGAATACTGATCCATTCCATATCCATTTTAAACACGTTTCACTCTAAGCAAAGACCCCACTGCAAATGGAAAGATACTTATTTTCACTCCACTATGGGCTGAGTTTATCCATGTATCTTAAACATTTACCCTGAAACTGAAGTCCAAACTATCTTTAAATACTTAGAAAGTCACTGTAGAAACAGTATTAGACTAATACTAGATATTATTAGTCAGAACTCTCAATTGTTAAGTGAAAGAAAACCAAGCTAACAAAATCAGAACTGACTGGCTCACAGGATACTGAAACAAAGAATGAACTTCAGGCAGTAAGGCCTCAAAGGCTCAGCGCCACCAGATCCATCTATCTCACACTCCTCTTTACTCATTTGGCCTCATTCTCTCCCACTGTAGACAGACCTCCTGCCTCCTGCTAGCTTCCTAACTTCACAAGCCCAGAAGAAAACTGACAGCTTGCTCCTGTCATCTGTTATCAATACCAGTCAAGTATGCCTATTGGCCCTTTGGATCAAATGCCAATCAGTACTCAAGAGGGACAGACAAAAAACTGGCCAGACCTGCTACACATGTTCAACCTTAAGACACCAGAAAATGAGGACTGAGATATCTTGCTGAATAAATTAAAAGCAATGACTAGCTACTATCTATAAATTATTCTGATTCCATGAATTAAATACAAGATCTCAAAAACACAATGAATACCCTATTCCTTTTGCTAGTATATATAATAAAGTGTTGGGGGAGTCCCTAATGTCCAAAAAATTGATTTAAGGATACAACCTAAGAATCAGTAATAAGCCTCCAAATATAACCCCCCCCCAAAAAAAAATAATAAGGAAAAAATAAGGAAATCTAACACTCGGAACTGAACTACTGACCTAAAATTACAGTAAGTCCTATGATGGGGAAAAAAAGGGAAAAGTTCAATTTAATGGGCTTACATATGATAGTTTATCAAGAAACAGAGCAATCTTATTTTAAAAATTCATTCAGTGATGGCACAAATCGAAACTAAAGGATAACATGAGACCCACATTCGGGGCAATCATAATTACCACAGCAATGGCTGAGATTCCTACAACACTTGGGAAGCTAAATCTCTCTGCAGAAATGCCTCCTTCTTTAAAAGACATTTTTTAAGTGGAAAGGAATCTCAAATTTTCTGGCATATCTAAGTTTTAAATTACTTTGTTTCAAAGTTAATCATTTCAAAACAATTGGGTGTTATAACTAAAACCCAGCAGTCCCAAATTCTTTGCTGATCCATCACTCAATTTAACTGACAGTTTGCTACCAACTAGTTTTATCTTTCCAGTACTTCCAGTCCCATGCAAGCTGATTTTGTTCTACATAACTGCATGTACACTCAGAATTCAATTCAAACAATGACCTACATTTAGTAGTATCCAGGCACCTCTAAGACACAGAGGGCTCACTTTCTACTAATTTTTTATCTTTCAAAGCTCAACCTGAGGGAATAAAATAACACTATTTTTCAACAAGTAGCAAATTTATAGTTATTATAGTTATTTTTTTTTAAAGATTTGACAGGAAGAGACACAACGAGAGAGGGAACACAAAGGGGGGAGCGGGAGAGGGAGAAGCAGGCTTCCCACGGAGCAGGGAGCCCGATGCGGGGCTCAATCCCAGGACCCTGGGATCCTGACCCAAGCCGAAGGCAGATGCCCAACAACCGAGCCACCCAGGCACCCCTATAGCTATTTATGATAAAGAATTAAATACAAATGTTTATTATTCCTTGAAAAAAAGTTCTATTAGATTCTGAGTCATATTGCCTCTGAAAATTTTACAAAAAAAGAGAGCTGCAAATAGTGTATGGGAGAAGTCAATGCTCTTATGTATAATAATGGTAATAGCCAACACAACACAGACCACTTAAAACAACCCTACAAGGTATCATCCCATTTTACAAAGGGGGAAACTAAGGCACAAAGAGATAAGGTAACTTGTAACTTGTCCAAGTCCTAAAGCTGGCTAATAAATAATTTACACATGCAAGTTTAAACCATGTAAGAAATTAAGCAGGACTAGCACATGTAAGGCCAATTCAAAAACAAAATGGCCAATATCAAAGTACTCCATTCCAAAAAGGCAGAACAGTAGCATAGACTAAGAGAAACTAAGTTGTTTGTTTTTTCTCTCAGTGCCATGAAACCAGGCCCAGATCACTGGGGGGTAAAATATCTATATTCTCAAACTATACAAAAATATCACAAAGTAACATATTTCTTAAAGAAAAACACTTTTAGAGGCACCAGGCTGGCTCAGCTGGAAGAGCATGCAACTTGATCTCCGGAGTCATGAGTTCCAGCTCCACGCTGGGTATAGAGATTACTAAAAAAAAAATAAACTTAAAAAAAGAAAGAAAGAAAAGAAAAGCACTTTTAACTTTTGAGAGGCACATTCTGGAGAAAAATCATACAAAATGACAGCACTTGGAATACTAATTTTTCATTCCTAAATACTATGCTTGAAAGAATGTAGCAAATTCCTCATCGCAATCTTTCATAATATTCCATAGGAAAGAACCACCATGTGCAACAATGTTTATTGAGAAATAGAAAGTACTACAATAATCAAAAATGGGTCAGTCTATCATCATGGCATATTCACTTAGCTATATCTCAAAAATATTTTCAGATTATTAAGGTGTTTTCTTATCTGAGAGACAACCTTCAAGAACATGAAAAGGACAGGGCGCCTGGGTGGCTCAGTTGGTTAAGAACATGAAAAGGACATAATGCTATTTCCACAGTAACAATTAAGTGATCTTTGGTAGTGATTACAGAGGATTAATTTGTCACCCAGAAAAAACTTAAGGCTATGAAACTGGATTTAGAAATGGAATTGCAATCATTCTAATCCACAAAAACAATCAGAATTGGTATTTCACAGTTCTGAAGCAAGTCTACTTTCACAGTATTTTTACTTCTGAAATGTGTAGTACTAGTAAGCAAAAAGGGTCTGTTCCTCAAAACTGAACTGATTCTGGTCTTGCTTTGGTTTCTTCTGGTCTGTTCAAATAGAAAACAGTAGCTACAGTGTCTGACATGAACATGATACTTGTGCTTACTAGTGAGCTAAGTATATTCCCTGGGCTCTAGAAAACTGATATGGCATTGAGCTCCTTGAGTTAACCCTTAGTCACTACAAGACTATTTTCATCCAGGCCCAAAAAGGAAATGCCACTGCAGCACCACAAAGGTCACCAGCATTCTGAATCCTCACCTGGTTTCTGTCCCCACGTTTTACAAGATTGTTAGGAAAAAATCTTACTTGCATCCTACTACTTAAGTCCTTCCTACCATTATCCCCAGGAGGTACAAGCAAGATCTCATCTTGATTTCTTGGCTGCCTTTCACCGATGTAATCATAGCATGAAGCTCTGAAATAGGACCCTGGGATAGGCCATTCTCTTCAAAGTGTCTATCATTACTCCTTGATGAGTCAGCTTCTGGACTGCTGCCAATGTGCTTTTTGTTGAGTTAATCATGAAACCATATTTCTGTAGAGTTGATATGGTGGACACAACACAATTTCAAAAGAATCCCTCAAAGTGTTTATCAAAGAAAGGACACAGGTACATATCCAAGCAAGCCACTCACATGTTTTAGTAAGAAAAGGGATGAGTAATACAAAGGAGTTTTCATAGAATCATAGTTTAAAAAAAAAAGTATCTTACATGCAAGAGTCCAAAGATGTACTGTAAAATCTCCTGATATTTTTAAGTAGATTTTATGCAGATGGGTACATATAAAAGTTCTCATGTCCTTGAGGAAGGAAAAGTCATCTTATCTTTTATGTATCAGGTAAATGAGCTGAAGAATTTTGAAGTTAATAAAAACTTGATACCCAAGAATTCTCTGAAATTCTCATCAAATATCTCTGAAGGGAAAAAAATCTATTCCATTCTATCTTTTTAGAGGAACCCATTAATTAAAAAAAAAAAAGTATAATTCTTAGTTTTGAGAAGGGAAAACACTGTTGGCAACAGAGGAATAGTATATGCAGTACAACTAACTAGTTCCACAGAGCAAGAATGGGAAAACTCCTAGCTCTGAAGAAAATACTGGACAATAATAACACCCACTTTCAGGATATACAAAGTAAGATAAATATTCACGTATGGTTTTCTTTAGAAAACATCAAAGTTTTTCCCATGAACTTTAAAAACTGACATGAGAGCAAATGTTCAGGATGAATCTACTCATAAGATGCTCAGAGCTCATTTCAAGTTTGTCAATAAAAGAATACATGACGACTCTGGAAAAAAAGCTAATATATACAGATTTACAGGTTTACGAGACTTATCATAATTTAAAATGTGCTTATGCAGAATTTTAGTGTATAAATTTAAAACATGCACCCATAAAACCCATAAAAGTTGTTTTAATACCCACAGGAGAAAAGATCTAAGTATACAATAATAATTGCAAATTCAGGAGCACCTGGGTGGCGTAGTCAGTTGAGCGTCTGTCTCTTGGTTTCGGCTCAGATTGTGATCTCAGAGTCCTGGGATCAAGCCCAGCATCAGGCTCCACCCAGCATGGAGTCTGTTTGGGATTCTCTCTCTCCCCCCCCCCCCTGCCCCTTCCCCCTACTTGCATGCACTCTCTCTCTCTCTAAAAATAAATAAGTCTTTATAAAATTCAGTAATAATTGGGGTGCCTGGGTGGCTCAGTCGGTTGGGCATCTTTCAGCTCAGGTCACGATCCCAGGGTCCTGGGATCAAGCCCCACACGGGGCTCCCTGCTCAGCAGGGAGCCTGTTTCTCTCTCCCTCTGTCTGCCGCTCCCCTTGCTTGTGCTCTCTGTCAAATGAATAAATAAAATCTTTTTAAAAAATTAAAAAAATAATTGCAAATTCAAAAACACTAAGAATATATAAAATATATAATTTATATAACATTATTACAGTAAAGGCAAGAGATCCCCTCCCAACATAGTAAATTCAAACAACCTGCATTCATTTTAGAATGCTTGAAAGAACATTATCTTATACCAAGGAAGTACCCTACCCACATAGAAGGACCCAAGCACCAAAAGGCATCATCCTCTAATGTATACTTCAGAATTCCCTAGCCCTTAAGAGTTTTATGCACATGGTAAAAGACCTCAAGAAATATTCACTAATTTATTTTAAGGAGATGTATTTCCCTGTTATTTATACTAGGATACATGTTGAGTATCTGTATTATTCTGTGTAACCACTGAAAATGGAAAATGTATATAGTAAGCTTCTTACTGCTTATGTAACAAAGCCCTAAGAACCATATGTAATAAAGGACAACAGCTTGGGTGTTATTTAAATCTTGGAAATTTCCCATCTATCATCTGTGATGATTAAAAAATTTACCTCCTCAGCACTGACAGTCCTCCTCAGCCCTGTCCTAAAGCTCTAACTGCCTCATCTATTAGTATTTAGATATCCAATTGTTTCTATGCTTAAAAGACACACACACACCCCCCAACACTCCCCATCTTTCTACCAAAATTGATTGCCCTTGCTACTTATTTTCCTGGGCTCTATCTAAATCTATCATCTTTGAATATTCTTGCATTTACCTTTTTTCAACTCTAACACTGATCCCTGTAAAAGAGGCAGTGTTCTTGTTATCACTGTAGTAGTAACAGTAGCAGCAACTGCAACTAGCATATATGGAATGCTTACTATTGGCTAGCTACTGTTATAAGCACTTGCTTAATCCTCACAAAAGCATCAAGTATCATTATCCCCATTTTAAAACTGAGAAATCGGAGGCACAAAAAAGTTAAGGAATTTGCCTAAGATCAGAGGGAGATACTAGTGGTGGCACCACAATTCAAACCCAAGCCTCAGCTCTTATTCACCCTTCACCATACTAAACTGCAATAGTGCCAAGAGCATCCAACGTGATGTCAGAAGATCTGGGTTCTAGTTCAGCTATTCACTAGCAGTGCAACTTCAGACAAGTCCTGACAGCTGTGAAACACAATTTATTCACTTGTAAAGTATGAGTTACAATACGGCCTGCCCTGCCTACTTCACAGATAGCAATGAAAATTAAGTGTGCAACTAATACAGCTAATTAAAATCTTATTTGTAATACTGGACCCATAGTTGTTACTTCCATATTCCAAGGTTTTTAATATTGGCAACCTTATGCTGGAATTCTAGATTTGGATCACCAACATTGTAGTACCAGAAAAAGTAAAAGCCTAATAACTAAGTCTTGTCCCTATCAAGCAAAACCACATACAGAAAACCAACTATTAATTTGCAATCTCCATTACTGTCAAGATTGGACATCTCCAGGTAGGTATTTCCATGTGAAAAGGCTAGAAACATGATAACCCACAAATGAAATATCAAATCACCACGTACAAATTGGTATTGGAAATGCACTATCTCTTAGTTCTAAACACAATATTCAGTTTTCTGAATATTTTAACTTAGAAGAAATATACACTGCTGAAAGAAGATCTATAGCTCTGTACACCAAGTACTTCAATCATAGGATTTAAGTCTAAAGCTAAGATTCTAGACTAAACAAAAGAAACACACACACATACTATTCTTGAAAGTATGAAACCACCTGTGGTTTCTGTACTCCTTTACAGGGTCAGAATTTGAAGCTCAAAACATTAACTTGCAAAAATTGCCTGCAATCTCTTTTCTAATGTAAAAAGGTCCCATTTCTCGCTCTTGAGCTCATAATTGCAAGAAAAAGAAAGTTCATTACCCAGTAACAAAGAGGATAATTTAAGTAGCTAATCAACCATAAGCCATAAAATATAAATTTTATGTCTTGTTCACATGAAACTATGACTACCAATATTAATACCTCCAGCCATCTTGGAAGAGGGGAGGAGATGAAGCAGGAACTCTGTAGCTAAACATGTTTTACTTATAAACTTTTCATAACCAATTACATAACCATTCTGCTACTTAGCGGAACAAAACAAAGTCAAGGATTCACAATTCAAGAGCTACTAAAGACATAAAATATCGGGGCGCCTGGGTGGCTCAGTCGGTTAAGCGTCTGCCTTCGACTCAGGTCATGATCCCAGGGTCCTGGGATCGAGCCCCGCATCAGGCTCCCTGCTCAGCAGGAAGCCTGCTTCTCCCTCTCCTACTCCCCCTGCTTGTGTTCCCTCTCTCGCTGTCTCTCTTTATCAAATAAATAAATAAAAATCTTTAAAAAAAAAAAAAAAGACATAAAATATGAAATAATGCACTAAGGAGTTTTGTAATTTATAAGTAAATAAGTAAATTTATCCATTGACTAAGTATGTCTGCCTACTTCCTTAAAGTCTAATGATTTACAGTTTACAAGATTATTTATATAACAAACTATTCTCATTCCAGAGTGGGCTTTCTTGGGGATGAAGTTTAATAAGCAATTTACAATGTTCTATGAAAATTATAAGCTTCTTCAGGTTCCACGGTAAAGTTACAAAAGTTCTGGGCACCATATTTTTTAAAAAACATTAAAAAAAAATACATGGAATGGGGCGCCTGGGTGACTCAGTCCAACTCAATTTCGGCTCAGGTCATGATCTCAGGGTTGTGAGATTGAGACCCGCTTCATGCTTCACAGTGAGCGTGGAGCCTGCTTAATATTCTCTCACTCCCTCTGCCCTCTCCCTCTGCCCCTCCCCCCTAAAAAAATACATGGGCATGGGGCACCTTGCTGGCTGAGTTGGTGGAACCTAGGACTCTTGATCTTGGGGTTGTAAATATGAGCCCCACACTGGGTGTAAAGAGTACTTAAAAATAAAATCTTAAAAACAAAAAAAAAGGACATGTATGTGTGTACAAACACTTTTATAGCAGTTTTTTGTAGTCACCAAAAACTGGAAACAACCCAAATGAGCTTGGAGAATGAATAAACTATGCTACGCCAATACAATGAAATGCTGCTCAGCAATAAAAATTACTATTACACAAAATATGGATATGTCAAAGTGCATTGTGTTAAAGAAGCCAGTCTCAAAAAGCTATATACTGCATGATTCCATTTATATGGAATTCTTGAAAAGACAAACTATAATGACAAAACATATCAGTACTTGCCAGAGATGGGAAGTGGGGAAACGGGTGGACGAGAAAGGACCAGGAGAAAAATCTCTTGAGATGATGGAACTATATTCTATCTCCATCACTGTGATCACATGTGTTTCCAAAATTCACAGAACTGTACTCAAAAAGGGTGAGTTTTACTGTATGTAAATTATACCTTAGTTGTAAAATTTTTCTAAAACATGGAGGTGGTAGAATCTTAATTACTGCTCCGAAAACAGGACCGGATGCTGCTTAAACAACCAAAGCAGGTACACTAAACTTTGTTAGATCTGCCTCCAGTTTGAAAACTCCCATTAATATTTTTGCCTAGAAATTGAAATAATATTTGTAGTTATAAATTCCCTTAGGATTAAAAAAGTAAATATATATAGAGATTGACTGGGTTTATATACATAATATATATAAATATATATAATATATATAAATATATATTATATAAATATATATAATATAAATATATATAATATATAGAAACATACATAAAAATATACATTTAAGGGCACCTGGCTGGCTTAGTCGGTAGAGAATGTGACTTTTTTTTTTTTTTTAATTTTTTATTTATCCATCTGAGAGAATGAGAGTGCATGTGCACAAGCCGGGGGGGGGGGGGGATCAGAGGGAGAGAAGGAAGCAAACTCCTGGCTGAGCAGGGAGCCGGACACAGGGCTCTATCCCAGGACCCTGGGATCATGATGTGAGCTGAAGACAGACACTCAATCAACTGAGCTATCCAGGCACCCCGAGAATATGACTCTTGATCTTGGGGTGGTGAATTCAAGCCCCAACCGAGCCACCTAGGTGCCCTGAGAATGTGACTCTTGAACTTGGGGTGGTAAATTCCAGCCCCACGTTGGGGGTTTTTAAGAAAAATTTTTTAAGTTTTTTAAGAAAACTACCTACTATTTACATCCTAGTAGTGTTAGAAGAAAATAAGCTTTGTCAAGGAGGGAATAAAACCCAAGCAATAAATATTAACATCAAAAATATATATACATATATATATATATATATATATATAAACATCAATCTTTTCTAGATTCATGATGTCATAAGTGAGTTTCCTCTCCTAAATTTGGTTCAAAAAAAACAAAATTTCACTTCAAGAGATTACTGTAAGTTCTTAACATTTGCCTAAAATCTTTAAGTGGCTTTCACTTAACTAGGCAGTGCAGCAAAATGGTTAAGAGCTCAGGCTCAACAACTCAACTACCTGGGCAAGTTATTCAACCTCATTTGTCTCAATTTTCTCATCAGTAAAAGAATAATTATACCTATGTCTGGGAATAATTCTAGACAATTAAATGAACTGATATACATATAATCATTTAGAACAGTGCCTGATATACTTAAGCCTCAGCAAGTTTCAAGCGAATATAAATGAATATTAATAATCACCAGCTGAGTGTCCTTGGACAAATCATTTTACCTTTGTATATCACAATTCTGCCCTGTAAGGTAAGAGACCTAAATTCAATGCCCCAAACACCTATGTAGTGATACCATTCTACGTTCCTATAATTTTACCTGAACTGCACCAAGTCACCTTGCAAAGAATGTTAAGTAATACCCCTGTTATACAGAAAAATCTGAAGCCCAGGGGCACCTGGATGGCTCAGTCCATCAAGCGTCTGCCTTTGGTTCAGGTCATGATCCCAGAGTCCTGGGATCAGGCCCCACATCGGGCTCCCTGCTCAGTGGGGAGCTGGCTTCTTCCTCTCCCTCTGCTTGCTGCTCCCCATGTTCGTGCTTGCTCGCACACTCTCGCTGTCAAATTAAAAAAAAAAAAAAAAAATCTGAGGCCTAAATAAGTTAAATGACTTGCCCAAAAGGACAGTAAGATGAAGGCGAAGCCAAGACAAGGATCTGCTGTTCTGAGATTTCTCAAACTTTGTTCTCTCCAAATATTTTAGCCCTCCATCAACTCCTTCCCTTCTGATAAGGTATGACATACCAAAAAAAAAAAAAAAAAAAAAAAAAACCCACCAATTTATGCATTTTAAAAATCCATTAAGCTATACACTTGTTTGTGCACTCCTCTGTATGTTTGTTTTATATCATAATTGAAAAAGGTAAGGGGTGCCTGGGTGCCTCAGTCAGTTAAGGGTCCAACTCTTGGTTTTAGCCAAGATCAAGTCTTGATCAGGTCTTGATCTCGGGGTTGTGGATTTAGGTCCCATGTTGGGTTCCACACTGGGCATGGAGCTTACTTTAAAAAACAAACAGGGGTGCCTGGGTGGCTCAGTCGTTAAGCGTCTGCCTTCAGCTCAGGTCATGATCCCAGGGTCCTGGAATCAAGCCCCGCATGGGGCTCCCTGCTCGGCGGGAAGCCTGCTTCTCCCTCTCCCACTCCTCCCTGCTCGTGTTCCTGCTCTCGCTATCTCTCTGTCAAACAAAATCTTAAAAAACAGGTAAAATGTTTCATCATTAAGTGTATTCCTTTATGAAAGGAAGTAGTAGAAAAGTTTAAAAAAAAAGCTAAAGGGAGACAAATTCAACTGATTATGTTTACTAAAATTTTGTGAGGGTAAAAGTTTTAAAAACTGAGGTATAATATACCTACAAAAAAGTGCACTTAAGTATAAAACTCAATGATTCTCAAACAGTTGTCTGAAGACAACCATGAAATCATCACCCAGATCAAGACACAGAACATTACCAGCACCCCTAAAGTCTACCTTGCACCCATCACCAAGATAAATAACCATTATTCTGAGTTCAATTACCATCTCTTAGTTTTGTCTGTTTTTTAAACTTTATAAAAATGGAATCACACAGTATGTTGTCCTATGAATGGGTTCTTTCACATATACTTTTAATTTTTCTTCTTGCAAACAAAAAGCATTTAGGTTAGCCAGATAGTAAGAAACATTCTCTCAACACTATCAAATGTTCAAATTTTTTTTTATTCTTATGTTAATCCCCATACATTACATCATTAGTTTTAGATTCAAATGTTCAAATTTAAACCATAAATCATTCTCAAAGCAAACCACTTCTCAATCTAAATATTGATTTATTTAAAGTCAAGTATAGCTGGTATTTCTTCTCTACCCAATGAGTTTTGTTGTTTTTTTTTTGCTTGAAAACTGAATTTTTCTTTAAGTTTTTATTTCAAGCACAATCCTTAAAACCCATCACCTATTTCACCCATGCCCCCACCCACCACCCCTCTGGTAACCATCAATTTGCTCTCTACAGTTAAAGTCCCAATGAAATTTCTAAGCTATTTTCAGTTACTTTTGGTTGGAGAAAATAGAGACCCAAAATGTCTCAAATATTATTCTTTCATCAGTAAAATTTGAATTGTAACCATTTTTAAGAGGCAGGAAAATAATCATGAAGAGATTTCAGACCATAATTATCTTAAAATTACATTTTTAAAAGATTTTATTTATTTGACAGAGTGAGAGACAGCAAGAGAGGGAACACAAAGCAGGGGGAGTGCGAGAGGGAGACGCAGGCTTCCCGCTGAGCAGGGAGTCCAATGCGGGCTCGATCCCAGGACCCTGGGATCTTGACCTGAGCTGCTGAAGGCAGACGCTTAATGACTGAGCCACCCAGGCGCCCCATAAAATTACATTCTTTAATGTTGCTCTCATACCTTGAAAAGAGTTATCCATTACTGCCAACATTGAACACAAAGAGTAAAAATGTAAAAATCTGTTTTGCACTAGAATGTCTAATTCCAACACCGTTTTGCTAGCACTGCAATAAAAGTTTTAGATAACTAAATGCCTCTATTTTATCCTGAGATCTCTTCCTATGGTTTAATCTACATCTGTTTCAGTCCATACTCTGCTATCCAACATGATAGCCACTAACCATATGTGGCTAATTAAGTTAAACTGTCAACTATACTTAATTTAAATGTCCTTTTTTTAACTGAACTTAAAAAAAATTTTTTTAGTTTCTTGGTCAAACTAGCCAAATTTCAAATGCTCAATATGTACTGAACAGTGCAGATATCGAACACCAGGAAGGATCATCAGAAGTTCTAGTGAACCAGCACCTGTTCTATAAATGCGATCTCATCTCCCACTCACCTTTAGCCCTTTACTATACTAAAACTTAACCTAAGAAAATGATGATCAATGACTAGCATGGATCACCAAATCCAATTATTTCCTTAGCCCTCAGCTTCCCTCATTTCACTCAAACTTAACTGATTATCACTTAATTTAGAAATCCTCTCTTCTCTGCTTCCACTATGCCTCATTAACCTAATTTTAACAGTTTTAATTTTATCTTCTTCTCCCACCCCCCTAAATGTGATACTCAATCTTTGGCTCTTCTAGGTTCAAGATCTCATCTAGATGAGGCCAACCTACCTTTCTTCCTACCTCAAATTCTCTATATCCAAGCTCCTGCAGGACATTTTTACTTATCCCCTGGCCTCAATGCTAAATGTGGGAAGGATTTCATTTTAGTCCTTTTCCAAAACCAGCTCCTCCTCCCAATTCCACATTTCTGTACTATCACTATTCACCAAGGCCCAAAACCCATTAACTCTGAATCATTGCTACTTACCTCCAATTCAACTAGTTCACAAATGTTTGTCTATTTCCTTTAGGGTGTCAACTAGCAATCTTCTATCTTAATCTAGCCACCTCAATTACCACCTTGCCACCACCTTAATTCAGGTCCTTATTACCTAATTATGTGTACAGTACAGATTCTTCACTGTTTTCCAATCTTCGCCTGCTCCTAATCATGCAACTGCTATCAGACACATCTTCCCCAAAATTGCCTTTTATCTCAAAAGTCCAAAAGGACTCAGTATAGAGAGTAAAAGAATATTCAAACACCTTATTTATTTCAACAATCTGTAGCCAACATACTTTGCAAACTTGTCTTTGAATCCTCCATCTTCTGTCTTAGCTAGAAAAATCAAAATCATTCCCCAAACACTGATTTATGTCCCTTACCTATATAAAGCTGGGACTCTTCCTCCTCTCTACAATTTTTTCTTTAAGGAGGCTCTATGCCCCACATGGAATTTGAACTCATGACCCTGAGATCAAGAATCCCATACTCTACCCACTGAGCTGGCCAGGCTCCCCTCTACCAATATATTAGTTTATATATTAGGAAACTATCTTCTCAGCATCTCATAAGTAGCACCCATTTTGAACAAACCTAAATGAACAGGCCAGGAATAAGAAAGTTACAAATATACATATTGGTTTAGCTTTAATATAAAGGCATCTATATTTATTACATGCAATTCTATTCCCCAAGAATTTATTTTGCAGAACTATTTCTGTAGAAATAATCCGACCGTTGTTCAAAAGTATAAAGTACACTATCCATTACAGACAGCACTTTTGAGGTTAAAAAAAAAAATCCCTAGATGTCAATCAGTAAGGGACCAGGATAAATAATAGTGTCTATCAAGTTTAAAAAAAACAAAAAACTACATAGGGGGTGCCTGGCTGGCTCAGTTGGTGGAGCATGCAACTCGACCTCAGGGTCATGAGTTTGAGCCCTACATTGGGTATAGAAATTACTTAAATAAACTTAAAATTAAAAAAAAAAAAAACAGTCCTTAAAAATGGGTATACCTACATTTTATGATAGGGTAAGATGTAATACACTATTATTGTGAGAAAAAAAGCAAACTGTAGATCAGCATGATAGTATGATCCTATTAGAGGGTAATCTTTAAATCTATATATTAATTGAAAACAACTATCAACAGGGAACTAAAACTTCCCTATTCACACAACTAAATAAATTAAGTAAATACATATATATTGACACAGATAAATTTCAAGCTTTTCAAATCGCAGAACATATATACTTAGGTACCATACATATCTGAAACACACAATACTACAAGTTAAATACATACATCTATAGGAAGAATATAAGAGCATGGGTTAAGAAAGATAGATAACCTCTGGGTAACAGAAACAGGATCTAGGAGGAGAGCAAAAGGGACTCCAATTGTATGATATTTAAATTTTAAAAACAAACATAAACCTTTCAGGCAAATCTAACAAGATGTCAATATCTATTAAATCTAAATCAGCATCTATTAAGTACATGACATTCTCTGTATTTTTCTGAATTTTTGAAATATTTAAATTTTACTTTTAAAAAAAGGAAAGGCAGGGTATGGAATTTAAGAACAGAGGAGAATGGGCTTTGTAGACTTCTATAGGGTATTTTCTTTTCACAACCTTGTTATTCTTTACTATAAAACTTCTAACTGAAAAACCCCATAAACCTATAGTAGTACCTACATTTATTACCTTGATTGCTCTTCAACTTTAATCTTATTCTTTAAAAAAAATAAAGGGTAGATAATTATAAATGCCTTACCCCAAAAATCTAACATTTAATGTGCAGAAAAAAAACACAAGCTGACAGGCTCTATCTAATCACTTAAACTCTAAAGGATATATTACATAGATCTTCCTAAAATATCACTAGTATATAAACTTAAAGTGACTCAACTCTAAGCTGTTATTAACACCAAAATCCCAATGAGACTACATTGTCATAATAAAAGTAATTATTCTAAATATCCTCCAGTTCAAATTACATGTATAAAATCCTATCACCTCTTAGTTGCTATAATCCCACTTAATATTTAAAACACACACACACACACACACACAGCTATAGAACTTGCTCAAGTCCACATGGCAAGTCAGCAGGAGAACTGGGAATTCAGGTTGAGTCCTGTGTTTAGGGTTCACAGAATCCGATTTTTCTTTTCAAGGCAACATTCTTAAGTCTCAATCAGCTCATCAGGAAGAAGAAAATTAGATGGAGGTCTTCTTGTGTTTAAATGTAATCAAAGCTCAGTCTCAGTCACAGTGGAGTTTACAATGAAAGTTCAAATGCTTGCTTGCACCATTCCTCCCCTACCACTTCCTACAACTGCCACTCTGCTTAGGAAGTGGAGCCAGTTAACCACCCACTTTCTCATTGGTGACTGTAACTTAAACCCTCTTAAGACACCCAATGAAAACTAAAAACATCAAAATGTACTTTAAAATAGCCATTTTTCCTAATAAGAGCAATACATGCTCATAGAAGATTGGGAAATTACAGAAGAATATGAAGCAGAAAACAGTTACACTATCCCACCAGCCAGAAATTAATCATGATTAATATTTCTATTCCTGTCTTTCCAGGCTCTCTTTTATAAAAGTGTATTAGTTCACTTACTAAACACGATTTTAAGTACAGCAGAAAAGGGAAATAACATACTAGTTCTTTTGAAGACTAATCTTGTGTTTTCTAAGCCAAAACCATGTATGTATACATGGAATCAGAGAGAATGAGACAAACCAGAGAAATCGTATGTGCTCCTTTTCATTCACCCCATGGAAACCACTGAGTCCATGTTTCAAGAACCATTATATAGGGCGCCTGGGTGGCTCAGTTGGTTAAGCGACTGCCTTCGGCTCAGGTCATGATCCTGGAGTCCCGGGATCGAGTCCCGCATCGGGCTCCCTGCTCGGCAGGGAGTCTGCTTCTCCCTCTGACCCTCCTCCCTCTCATGCTCTCTGTCTCTCATTCTCTCTCTCTCAAATAAATAAATAAAATCTTAAAAAAAAAAAAAAAAACCATTATATAGCCAAAAACTAATGTTTCCTTCTTAAGGAGCAGCCTACTATATAAATCTCTCTCTCTCTGTCTCTCTCTCTCACACACACACACACACACACACACAATCAGTGTTGGCAGTAGGAGGAACACACGTAGTAAAAGGAATTAAATCAAGACTGATTTTTTTTTTCATCTCCTTGAAACTATCCTGAGGAGAAAGCAAAATATCTGAAAGGCTGAAAAAAATTTAAAAATTAAATATCTGAAAGGCTGATGTAAAATTAATGATCTCTCCCACAAAAATATTTTCTGTGCACATCAGATGAAAGAACAATGTAACTACAGAAAGTTGTAACTATTTGTTTTACAATACTATAACTTATTTACATGTGTAAATAAATACATAAGAGTTTAAATAGCCCATAAGTACTGATACCTTAACTCTGTACCAAGTAGTACCTAAGTGCAGGAAGTGAGGGAGAACAGCCATCAGTACCTACTTCTGCAGGGCTCACAGTCTACCTCTTTAAATATGATGTCAAACACCAGGCATGTGGCCTCGGAGGAACAGAAATCACATCACTCATTAAATTATGCTCTTAAGTACTTGAGGGTCTAAGAAGATATATGTGAAAGCACCTTATAAATCATGCTACGTAAGGTAAAAAGAAAGCACTGTATAGAGCAACCACCTTCAATATAAGTTATCTCATTTCTTTTAACTGACAAAAAAATAATCACAAGTTGCTCTTTTCACAATCTCTAAGACCTCAATATTATCTTTCTCTGACAATGAACCATATGAAATAACTGAAATTAAGTTCCCCAGGATGAGACGAGAAAGGGAATTCATTTTTCTAGTACAAAAAGCACCATTTCCTGATTTCATTACATACGGTAGGGGGCAGGGGGAGGCGCAAGTTATTCAAACTTAATAAAAGTTACTTTTTTTTTTTTTTTTAAAGATTTTATTTATTTATTTCAGAGAAAGAGAATGAGAGAGAGCACATGAGAGGAGGGAGGGGCAGAGGGAGAAGCAGACTCCCTGCCGAGCAGGGAGCCCGATGCGGGACTCGATCCAGGGACTCCAGGATCATGACCTGAGCCGAAGGCAGTCACTTAACCAACTGAGCCACCCAGGCGCCCCAATAAAAGTTACTTTTTAATCTAAGATTCATCATGGAAAGTTTCAGCCCAATAAAGCATTTTTAAAAAGTTAAAGGTTCAGGCTCTTCCAAATGGATTTAGAGTGACAGACTAATTGTGGTATTTTGCAAGCAAAGGAAAGCAAGCAGCAATTATTCATCCCTTCCCTTGGTTTCTAGGCTCTTAGAAAATAGGGATATGTTATAACCAAACCACTTTCCATAAAGTACAGACTTTTAAAAATATACTCTACACAGTATCAGTTCTTCATATCTAAAAGAAGTAGACTACTTAAGATTGTTTCCTATCCCATGATTTTCCCTTTTCAAATTCAGCCACGTCAACAATGACAATCGGTATCAAACTGATACTTTGAGTAAGGTTTATATGTTCGCCCTATTGCAGATACGACTCTCAAAAGCATGGCACGCTTTAGACTATCATAATCCAATCAGACTGGAGCACCTGCAGAACAAGAGGAAATGCCCAAAAACAATCATAAAGGCCCAACATTAAATCTTACAAGTCTAAAGCAATGATATTCAAAAAAAAAAAAATGCTCCACTGGGGTAAAGAAGAAAAATATTTGAACTTTATTTTTAACTTTTTTTTTTTTTTTAGATTTCATTTATTTCAAGGAGGAGGGGCAAGCATGAGTGGGGGTGGGTGGCAGAGGGAGAAGCAGACACCCTGCTGAGCAGGGAGCCTGACTCAGGGCTTGATCCCAGGGTCCTGGGATCATGACCTGAGCCTAAGGCAGACGCTTAACCGACTTAGCCACCCAGGTGCCCCACTTTATTTTTCTCATCCTTGTTAATTTTGATTATATTTTATATAGTACGTAATAACCAGTTACTATACATACTGTTTGTAAATTAAATAAATACTTAAGGATGAGGATTAATGCTCAAAATTTTTTTACCATAGAGATGATCAAAAATTTTGGAGACCACTGGCCTGATGTATTCTGTCACTGCACTTTCATTTTTACCTGCCCCTTCCACAGAGTTAAACTGTAGAGGCTAAGACTTGATGCTGAAAAAAGAACAAAAGGAAAACTATTCCCAAACTATTTTAAACTCCCACCAACAGGTTAAAAGATAATAAATCACTAGCAAGAATATGCAGAACTGGACACTAACATACTGTTGGTGGGACTTTTTTAAAAGATTTTATTTCTTAGAGAGAGAGAGAGAGAGAAAGAGAGCATGCGCACACCAGAGAGAGCACAAGCGGGGCGGGGGGGGGGGGGGGAAAGGGGGGGGGGAAAAAAAAGCCCCGTTTACCGGGGGGCCCTCAAGGGGGGTTGGTCCCAGGACCCCAAGGTCACGACCGGAGCCAAAGGGAAGATGTTTAACCACTGAGCCACCCAGGTGCCCTGGGACCTTTTTTTTTTTTTTTTTTAAGATTTATTTATCCATCTTAGAGAGAGAGAGAGAATGAGTGAGAGAGAGCCAAGCAGAAAGGGCAGGGAGAGAGAATCTCAAGCAGACCCAGAGCCCAGCACAGAGCCAGACTCAGGGCTAGATCTCATGACCCTGGATCATGACCTGAGCCCAAACCAAGAGTCCCAAGCTCAACCGACTGTGCTACCCAGGCACCTCTGTTTGTGAGACTTTAAAACAGACATCCTATCTATAGGACACCTATATTCAAATTTAAAATGCACAAACCCTTTGACCATATAAGCCAACTTTTAGGAATTTAGCCTATGGAAATAATAGCACAATTGTATAAAAAAAAGTCCAAAGGAATTCATGACAGAACTGTTTTAAGAGAAAAACTGGAAATGTCCATTAACAGGGAATTGTTGTAAATTATAATGCATCCACATCACAGAACAGTAAATAACCATTAACAGAACATCAATTTGACATGGAAAGTTGTTCTTTTTGAAGTATTCAGTAGATAATGCATAAGAAAAAAGGAGGGGCGCCTGGGTGGCTCAGTTGGTTAAGCGACCGCCTTCAGCTCAGGTCATGATCCTGGAGTCCAGGGATCGAGTCCCACATCAGGCTCCTTGCTCAGCAGGGAGTCTGCTTCTCCCTCTGACCCTCCCCCCTCTCATGTGCTCTCTCTCTCTCATTCTCTCTCTTTCAAATAAATAAATCTTAAAAAAAAAAAAAAAAGAAAAAAGGAAAATTAGCAAACATTACTCTAAATGGGATCATGGGTTATCTACTTTATTCTCCTGAGTTATCTCAATTCTTGTTTTTTGTATGATTCCCCGCCCCAACCCCACCCCCGGCACTGAATATGTATTTGTAGCTTTCACAATCTGAAGTAACAATTTCAGGGGCGCCTGGGTGGCTCAGTCAGATGGGCGTCTTGCCATCAGCTCAGGTCTTGATCCCGGGACCCTGAGATGGGAGTCCTGCATTGGGCTCTCTGCTCAGCGGGTAGTCTGCTTCTCCCTCTCCCTCTTCCTCTGTGCTCTCTCCCCCCTCTCTCGCTCTCTCTCAAATAAACAAAATCTTTTAAAAAATAAATCACCACAGTTATCTTCACCCTATGATGTTGCCACCTGCCATTTAGAAAACATAGCCCTAAACTTCACACAGAATGTACTAAACTCCTTCTACCACCACTCCAACACAATAAAATGGGTGAAATCTAGCAAATCTATTCCAAGTGCAAATTGTGAGACTTCCCAGATCCCTCTCTGAAGTTCCTACCACACTGTGATGATTCCTTGGTTTTTGCTTTTTGGGTTTTTTTTTGTTTTGGGGGTTTTTTTTTTTTAAATATTTAAGTACTCTGCACCCAGCGTGGGGCCCGAACTCACGACCCCGCGATCAAGAGTTTCATGCTCTTCCACCTGAGCCAGTCAGGTGCCCCAGTAACTATTCCTATTGGCATACAGGATGCAAGTGCTGAAAGGTTTCTCTAGGCTGAGTACAGTAGAAATCTTTTCTGTTGCCATATTAGCGACATTAGTAAATTCTACACTTGACAACATGTAATAGGTTTACCACTGCTCCAAAAGCCAACTCTTCCAAGAAAATAAAATAGGATTCTAATATAGTATCATACCCTTACATTTTTTAATTGCTTTTCATATACACCATTCCATTTGATCCTCCCTGACAAACTGAGATAAATAAAAATAAAGTGTTATTCTTCCTTTTATTAACAAGGGAATTGAAGCTCAGAGCGCTTATGTGGCTTGCCAGAAACAACACAGCTAACAAGGAACACAACTCAAGCTTGAACCCAGGACTTACCTATCTACCCATTCTCAGGCTACAATTTTCATTGTGAATATCTGATACAAACATGAACCTAAAAAGTATGTTAAGTTTCTAGATATGAGGGGCACTTGGCTGGCTCAGTCGGTATAGCATGCCACTCTAGATCCCAGGATTGTGAGTCAGAGCCGCACACTGGGTATAGAGTTTATTTAATAAAAAATATATTTTTTTAATTTCTAGATACAAAAGTGAAAATGAAAGCATATCAATATGGTACCAAAATAAAGATTAAAAACAGCAATGGATGTTAATTTTGGTAGCCTCTAAAATTATTAGGAATTCTAGTTCAACCCAATATGGATTTGATCTCATACTGTGTCTTAAGTGAACGTTTCACTGATTATAAAATTACATATAAATTTACCATAGAAAATTACAGAATTGGGTGGTCTGTAAGAAACAACTAAGCACATAAATTACACAAACTTCCCTAAACCATTCTTAATCTTGCAGCTTCACACTAAATTATGAAGTTCCTTATGTGAAATCCATTTTGATTTCAACACTAAGTGAATTACAACAGCATAAGTGTGTTGTTTCTGCATAATACTTGCAACATGCACTCAATTGCCAGAGCACTTTTGGACAACATCTAAAATCTGTAAGCTTAGAACCCAAAAATGTTCAAGGTTTTTTTTTTTTTAAGGTTCATCTACCTACATAAAATGAATACCAAATAACAGAATTACAAATTATTGAAGATTTGCAGAGGGGCGCCTAGCTGGCTCTGTCAGTAGAGCACATGACTGTTGATCTTGGGGTTGGGAATTCAGGCCCCATTTTGGGTATAGAGCTTACTTAAAAAAATAAAATATTTCTTTAAAAAAAGATTTGCAGAATCAGGCTAAAGAAACTACCTGAGACCAACAAGTATAGACCTTTAATTGTATAAATGAGAAAACAGAGGTCCAGAGAAGTGACTTTCCTAATAGCAGTCACATAGTAAATTAATGACACAGAATCTCTGCCAATCCACAGCCTCCCATTATTTTAAATGTCTCTGCATCTAATAAAAAGTCACTAAAAAGGGCCACGACACCTAAAAAAAATTAAGACACATTCAAGACCCAAAAACTGGGGGACAGGATAGTTTACAATGACAGTCCTAGGAGAAAAAAAAAAAGCTTGTTTTCCAAAGATGTTATTTTTAAGTAATCTACACCCAACATGGGGGCTCAAACAACCCTGAGATCAAGAATCACATGCTCTACCAACTGAACCAGCCAGAAGCCCCTAGAATATAGAACCTCTTAAAGGAATCCCAAAGTTCTAAACCACATAAGCTAAAAACTGGCTCTTTGATCCAATACAAGGTATCAAGTGGCTTTTTTTTTTTTTTTAAGATTTTACTTATTTGAGAGCGAGAAAGCGCACACACAGGGGGAGGGGCAGAGGGACAAGCAGAGTCCCCGCTGAGTGGGGAGCCCTATGTGGGGCTGGACCCCAGGACTCTGAGATCATGACCTGAGCCGAAGTCAGACGCTTAACCAACTGAGCCACCCAGGCACCCCTCAAGTAGCTTTTAATAACTAATGTTATCGGGCGCCTGGGTGGCTCAGTTGGTTAAGCGACTGCCTTCGGCTCAGGTCATGATCCTGGAGTCCCGGGATCGAGTCCCGCATCGGGCTCCCTGCTCGGCAGGGAGTCTGCTTCTCCCTCTGACCCTCCCCCCTCTCGTGTGCTCTCTCTCTCTCTCTCTCTCAAATAAATGAATAAATAAAATCTTTAAAAAAAAAAAAAAAACTAACGTTATCAACCACAACTTTTTCCCCCCCTCTCAATACTATTCATTTGCTCAACAGGTATCTGGGAGCACAGTATATGCTGTGGGAACTATGCTAGACACTGGAGACACCAAGAAAACAAAACAGCCTCTGGCTCTCAAATTGGACAACTGGATACACCTCTCTAAACTATTACTCCATGATTTGACAGGATATTTACCAAACTCCTTCACTACTCTACATAACTTTAACATTTTCTGCCTATTCTTCCAAACTTGTAACAAACCTCACCACACCCCCTCTGCAACATGAATACTTCTTGGGTAATTCACCATTCCACTTTATCACAGAAGGTGTTAACCAGAACTACAACAGATTTAAAAACTGACTTTACCACTCCTCATGGCCTGGGGCAAATTTCAAGAACTTTTCATAATCCACAATAAACCTTCCTGGTGCACAACCCTCATCTCAGATGACTGCTAACCTACCCACCCTACCCTCACTTTACTAGAAACCTGAGTCAGATGGTTTAGGAGCAAGCATGTTGAGATGTTGGGAAACACCTTCCATGGACCCCTTTGTGATCCAGAAGTAGACTTACTGCCTCTCCCTCTCCTTTTCATTCCTCTAGATCCTTTTATATATCTCTAGATATACCTCCAGTCAAGCAGCATCTAATTTTATCAAGTGTGTTCCCAAAGACTTACACGAATAACTTCTAGCAACAAACCTAATTTCCCTACCTAAATCCATTATATTTTAAGAGATGCTCAATTTTCAGTTTTAAATTTCTCAGGCTTCCCCTTCTTCCCTACCTCTCAAATTCTTAAAGCTCTATAAAGAACTAAAAGCACTCTCAGAAGTCATAATTAATGGGAACCTTATAGAATACCAAAGGTGACCAAAGCTGACTTTCACAGGTTCACAAACCTGGCTGACCAGAACCACTCAGGGAGCTTCGTAAGGATGGATTCCCAGGCCCCACCCTCAGAGATTTTAATTCACCAGGTCCTCCTGCATGGAGTTCAGGAACCAGCATTTAAGGCAGTCCATACTATTTCTGATGACCGTATTTAGGTAACTACTGAACTAAAGAACCTGGCCTACAAGCTGAGAAACATGCGTTCTCCTGTGGCTTGCTATTAACTACAAGTGGGGCTGCACCACTGTGTTGGTCACTTGAACTGCTCTGGGTCACCTGAAAATGAGGGAGGTAATTAGAGCTGAAAGAGGCCTTCATAGGCAGCCAATCTAAAAGTCTAGAACCTTCCAAATTTAGTTTAATATCACACATTGTACTGGGCTTACTCAAAACTGTGTCATTCTGGGGGCGCCTGAGTGGCTCCGTCATTAAGCGTCTGCCTTCGGCTCAGGTCATGATTCCAGGGTCCTGGGATGGAGCCCCGCTTCAGGTTCCCTGTTCCGTGGGAAGCCTGCTTCTCTCTCTCCCACTCCCCATGCTTGTGTTCCCTCTCTCACTGTGTCTGTCAAATAAAATCTTTAAAACAAACAAACAAAAACAAACAAAAAAAAAACTGTAAGCTCTTCTACCCACTCAAGTCATAGGCCCTAGAAGGGAAGACTTTTTGCATGCCACCAACCCACCTTACTTGGGTCTCCCAACAAAAATAACACAGGGGCACCTGGGTGGCTCAGTCGTTGAGCATCTGCCTTTGGCTCAGGTCATGATCCCAGGGTCCTGGGATCGAGCCCCGCGTCGGGCTCCCTGCTCGGCGGGAGGCCTGCTTCTCCCTCTCCCACTCCCCCTGCTTGTGTTCCCTCTCTCACTGTCTCTCTCTCTGTTGAAAAATAAATAAAATCTTTAAAAAAAAAAATTTTTTTTTTTAAAAATAACACAGATCATGTCTCTGGCCCTACAGAAACAGCCTTTAAAAAGGAAAAAGTCCCTGTCACCTCTTCATGTACAAATCACAAACGTTTTGCATAAAAAAATCATCTCATGTAATTCAACCCAAGCCTTCGGGAGCATCACCGTCCACACTGTGAGAATAGCTGAACCTCAACTAGAAGAGTATGCATTTTTTTCCTTTTGAAAAATTAGATTGTCAGATAAACAAAGTGGATGTCAAGATATTCAACCAGTCAAGAATTAAGGCCTCTAACTGGAGAAGACACCTGCACATCAATAGCTAACCGAAGACCAAGTGCAAAACTCAAACGAGATGATCAGACCCCAGAGAAGTCGATTAAAGTGCCATAAAACTGACCCCATTATTTTGAGGTAAGTTTTCCAGCCCAAAGTACAGCAAGTAATATTATCGCCAAGGGTCCTAAGCAGCACAATTTCCACCTGAGAAGTGGAGCTGTTTCACCAGTGTTCCCTGAACTCCCAACCGCCTCCGAACCATCCTTCCCACCCAAGTACTACCAGGTCAGGAGGATGCCCGGCTGCACAGTCGGCCACTCCTCCTTCCCACAAGTCCCGGGCCCTCACCGCTCGCCCCGGGGGCTCTGCTGGCCCCCGACCTCCGGCCTCTCGCCACCGTGGACTCCCACAGACCCGGTCGGGAGCGAGGGAGGCACACTCACCTCCCGGGGTCCGCGGGCACTTGTCCGGACGCTCCGGGGGCAGCACTTCACAACCCCAGCCCCATGGGCCCGTCCCTGCCAGGTCCGGGATAGCTGCCTGGGCCCGGGACCCCGCCTCCCCCGCGCTGAGGGTCCCGGCCGAGCCCGGCCGCTGCGCTCCCACTCCCCACGCCTCCCCCTGGCGGCCGCGGCCGCCACCCAGGACACCCCTCCCCGGGCCACGCACGCTGTCCCCTGCCCCCCGCGGGCCGCCGCCTCCTCAGAGGGTGACAGCCACTGCGCCGGGGCCGAGACCGGCCCCTCCTCCAGCCCCTCCTCACCCCCGGAGGAAGGGGGGGGCGTTCTTACCGGGCGGCAGGGCATGGCGAGGCCCGCCACGGCACGGCCTCCTCCGCCACCCCACTAGGCTCCCAGCCAGGGCCGGCGGGGGGCAGCGCCTGAGCCGTTGGAGCGTCTCGTCCGGCTGCTCCTCCGCTGCCGCCGCCGCCGCCGCCTTCTCACAACCACAACAACATGGCGGCAGCGGCCACACAGAGCGCGCTCCCGACGCCGAGCCGGGCCGCGAGCGGGGGCGCGCGCGCACGCTAGGGCCCTCAGTCCGCGGTCGGGGAAAAGAAGGCAGGCCCTCGCGGGTTGGGCAGAGGCGGGGCCCGGGTCGATGGCCACGCCCCGGTGGTGGGCGGGACTCCACACCAGCAGAGTGCCCTCTGCGGGAAAGGCTGACAGAGAAGCTCGAGTGGAGAAGGAATTAGAAACAGGTGGGCAACAGGCAAGGACGAAAACCAATGGTGGTCCTAAGATTTGGGGGAGGCATCTTTTCCCTGCCCTATAGCCCTGAGCAAGACAAAGCCTCACTCTACTTAACCAGTAAAATAGAATAGTAGTAGTATCTTTCACCTGTAGTTACAGTGAGGCTAAAACTAATTTAATATAACGCATATAAGTACTGCGTTGAGCTCAAGGCTCTCAGAATACAATTTCAAACTGCTTCAGCTGAACCTCGGCTGGAAGAAATGAGTTTTCAAACAAACAAAAATTGTACCCTATCCACAATAGCCTGCATATGAATTCTACAAGCCAGAATGGAATTATTTTAGGCCCTTAACAGATTAACCTCTTCAGGGTTGCATTTCAACAATATACCCTTGACTTTTCTGGAAAATAGCTAAGAGAACCAGTCAAATGAAATCTGTGTTTGCATTTGTTCTATTTTTTTCCCACAGCACTCTGCAATTATTTATCCATCTTTCATGTTTATTGTGTTTCTATCCCATTCCAATGTAAAAGCTACTTTAAGATAAAATTCTTTTGTTCATCACTTTATCCCCAACACCTGGAACTGCCCATGGCAAGTAGTGGACAAATTTTTTTTTTTTTTTTTTTTTAACGTTTTTTTTTTTTAGAGAGCGCGAGTGCGCAAGAGAGCACATGCTTGGGGGGGGGAGGGGGAGAAGCAGACTCCCCTCTGAACAGGGAGCCCATGCGGGGCTGGATGCCAGGACCCTGAGATCATGACCTGAGCCAAAGGCAAGATGCTTAACCGACTGAGCCACCTGGGCGCCCTCAAATTTCTTAATTAACAGCTAATATTTAGTTATACAATTCATCTAATTGAATCTTCACAGCTTTAATAGGCAGATACTATTACCTCCATTTTACATATCAAGAAACTGCAGCCCAGAATAAGATGCACTAAAACAAAATTCAAACCCAACCCCAACTGACAACAGAAATTATGCTACCAGCCACTGGACTGTATTGCCCACTTCATGAATTGTCGCCTGAAACAGAATCCCAAGTAAAAAATCACGTTAGAGTTCAAAGTTAGGAAATGCTTTGCTGTACTCCCACAGAATCAGGTATGCTTCCTTTCTGATAATTAATTAGTATTATGCAGCTAATTGTGTATCTTTTCACCTTGGCTTCCCAAAAGCCCAAGGCTAAATCTGAAGTTCAGTGGTAGGTAGCCTACTGTTGGCCATTCCAGTCCGCATATTAACTGTGGTTTTCTCTCCCACCTCAACTTTGCACTTTTATTGATATTTTACTGTCCTGATTTCCCCTTTCCGCTATATGATTATATCCTTTACCAAGAGAGGAAATAGTAGGTACATAGATGAATGACAAACAAACAAAAACACAGCTTTCCCACCTGTTTTTTCTACTATCTGATAAAGTCAGGCTCCCATCAGGTTCGTCCCTTCGATGCGCATATTCTGCTACCCCGGCCTCTGCTCAGGCAAAGACTGAAGGATGGGGTTCCATAGTCGGTTGGCCTCTGATTGGATTGAAGCTAGCACCTGACTCCAGGACAGTCTGCCCATAGGCTGGCTAGCTTCCAATGACGTGGCTAGGGGCAAAGATTCAGCCAATGCAACAGCTCCCCTGAAATCCTCAGGGAAAGAGGGGCTCGTTGGCATACCACTTAGTCTTCTGTTTTAGGCAGAGTATCATCGATATTTGCCTTTTTTTTTTAAAGATTTTATTTATTTATTTGACAGAGAGAGACACAGTGAGAGAGGGAACACAAGCAGGGGGAGGGAGAGAGGGAGAAGCAGGCTTCCCGCGGAGCAGGGAGCCTGATGTGGGGCTCGATCCCAGGACCTGGGATCATGACCTGAGCCGAAGGCAGACGCCCAACCGACTGAGCCACCCAGATGCCCCTCGATATTTGCCTTTTAACTTGGGTTAAGGAATTTTAAGCTGAGTCCTCAACTAGTACATGGAAGGAGTTTCTCTATGCCCATGAAATCGCTATTTGTGTCTCCTCATTCTCATAATAGCTAACATGGATTGAATCTTAAGATGTGGTGACGCTGTGAGCACTTTACATGTATATCTAATGTAATCTTAACAACCCTAGGCACAGGTATTGTTATTCTACCTGATTTTACACGGAAGGCAGTATAAAAGCCAGAATTTGAACCCAATTTGATTCCGAAAGCATGCTTTTTTTTTTTTTTTTAAGATTTTATTTATTTATTTGACAGAGAGAGCGAGAGCAGGAACACAAGCAGGGGGAATGGGAGAGGGAGAAGCAGGCTTCCCCGCCGAGCAGGGAGCCCGACGTGGGACTCGATCCCAGAACCCTGGGATCATCATGACCTGAGCCGAAGGCAGACGCTTAACGACTGAGCCACCCAGGCGCCCCCCGAAAGCATGCTTTTAAACTTCATCTACACGTCATCCCCCACTGCTGCCCACCTGCTTATCATTAAGCAAACTTTCGTAAATTGTCTTTAAATAAGAAAGAGAAAACTGCTGCGTGGCCTTGAGAACTCACTTCAAGGAGAAAGGCCTAAAAAAGAAAAACAATGTAAAGAAAACTGGTTTGGATCTAAAGATAAATTTGAATCCTGGCCCCTCCACATACTTGTTCTTTTCTATGCCTCAGCTTCCTCGTTGTCCCTGTGGGGTCCTAATCACTATTCGGGTCACTTCACAGAGGTGTGTAAGGGTTCTTTAAGGTAATGAGTTTGAAAACTTTTTGTAATTTACGAAAAGCCAAATCAGTGGATGGGATTCCTCTTGGGCTTTGGCTTAAGACAAAGCCTTAAACTTTGTGCAGTGAGTCAAGAAAAGAGAGAGAAAACCGATCCAGGCTCAGGGAGGGCTTCTCACTGCCCTCTTTCTCATGTGAGGCGCCCTCCTCTACCCGCCTGACCTTCCTCCCCTCCTCCTGCTCCCCTTCAGCCTCCTTCCCCCCGCTGCTATCTTCAAAGCTGAAAATGTTCTTCCAGCTGTTCAGGGACTCTTTGAAGTAGCCTAAGACAGATGGAAAGGTTGATTGATAGAGGTCTCCTGAGGTCACAAAGGGCCCCCGAATGGCAGGAGTCCCTCAAATCCCCCAAATGCAGCCTTTCCAAAGCTAGATCCTGCTGCTTAATGATAAAAGTCACTTCCCCTTCAGTGAGCTCTTTGTGTGGATTATCCAACTCTTATAACTCCAGCATCTCTTTGGCCTCCCCACCCACCTAGCAGACAGGGGTAACTGGGGGTCTCGGATTTTGAGGAACTGCTTGCCCAGAGTCAGCTAGAAACTAGAATTGAACTCACGTTTATGTGATTCAACATCTCCTGGGATTTTCCAGTGACCACACTGTACCCTGAGAGCTGGGGTGGGTCAGCTCAATGACAATTCAGCATAGAGCAGTGGTCTTCAAAGTGTGGCTCACGAGTCTTTGGGGAGTCCTGAGATTTTTTAGGGGCCCATATGGGTCAAAATTATTTTAACAATAAGAAACGGGGCACCTGGGTGGCTCAGTCGTTAAGCCCCTCTGCCTTTGGCTCAGGTCATGATCTCAGGGTCCTGGGATCAAGCCCTGCATCGGGCTCCCTGCTCCGTGGGAAGCCTGCTTCTCCCTCTTCCACTCCCCCTGCTTGTGTTCCCTCTCTCGCTGTGTTTCTTTCTGTCAAATAAATAAATAAATAATCTTAAAAAAAAAAGAAAGAAAGAATTTACCTTTTTAAAACCATGATGCCATTTGCACTGATGATGCAAAAACAGTGGTGGTAAGATTGCTGGCACAAATCAAGGCAGTGGTACCACCTGTATTAGGAGCCATTGTAGTCTTCACTGAATGTGCACTGGTAGTAAACAAAATGCCAGTTTCACTTAAGAACATCCTCAAGGGGTGCCTGGCTGGCTCAGTCGGTACAGTATGAGAATCTTGTTCTTGCGGTTTTAAGTTAGAGCCCCACCTTGGGTGTAGAGATTACTTAAAAATAAAATCATAGGGGCACCTGGGTGGCTCAGTCGTTAGGCGTCTGCCTTCAGCTCGGGTCATGATCCCGGGGTCCTGGGATCGAGCCCCGCATCGGGCTCCCTGCTCCGCGGGAAGCCTGCTTCTCCCTCTCCCACTCCCCCTGCTTGTGCTCTCTCTCTCTCGCTGTGTCTCTCTCTGTCAAATAAATAAATAAAATCTTTAAAAAAATAAAATAAATAAAATAAAATAAAATCATTTAAAAAAGAATATCTTTGGGGCGCCTGGGTGGCTCAGTTGGTTAAGCGACTGCCTTCGGCTCAGGTCATGATCCTGGAGTCCCGGGATCGAGTCCCGCATCTGGCTCCCTGCTCGGTAGGGAGTCTGCTTCTCCCTCTGACCCTCCCCCCTCTCATGCTCTCTGTCTCTCACTCTCTCTCTCTCAAATAAATAAATAAAATCTTTAAAAAAATAAATAAATAAAAATAAATAAAAAAAGAATATCTTTGAGAAAGCAGTAAAAAAAGATCTAATTTTATTAACTCTAGACCTTTGAATATAAGTCTTTTTAATATCCTCTATGATGAAATGGAAATTACACATAAAGCACTTTTTAAACTTTTTATTGAAGTGAAATTCACATAACATAAAATCAACCATTTTCAAGTGACCAGTTCTGGGGGTCCTGGCTGGCTCAATTGGTGGAGCATGCGAGTCTTGATCTCAGGTAGTGAGTTCGAGCCCCACATTGGGTGCAGAGATTACTTAAAAAGAGAGAGAGAGAAAATAAATTTAAAAAATAAAGTGACCAATTCTGTGTCATTTTTTTAAAGTAATCTCTACAGGCAACCTGGGGCTTGAACTCACAATTCCGAGATCAAGAGTTACACACTCGGGGCACCTGGGTGGCTCAGTCGTTAAGCATCTGCCTTTGGCTCAGGTCATGATCCCAGGGTCCTGGGATCAAGCCCCGCGTTGGGCTCCCTGCTCTGTGGGAAGCCTGCTTCTCCCTCTTCCACTCCCCCTGCTTGTGTTCCCTCTCTCGCTGTCTCTCTCTGTCAAATAAATAAATAAAATCTTAAAAAAAAAAGTTACACACTCTACCAACTGAGCCCTGACCAATTCTGTGTCATTTAATACATTCACAGTGTTGTGTAACCAACACCTCTATCCAGTTCCCAAACACATTCATAACTCTAAAATAAGACCCCATACCCATTAATAAGTTACTCCCCACACATAAAGCACTCCTGCTATGTGTAGAAGTAGAATGGTTGTCACAAGGGAAAGCATTTATATGATTGTTTGAGTTGCAAGCTAAACTAGCCTCTTTTTTTTAAGGGGAGGGGGGAGTGTAAAAACCCCACTATTTTTACTTTACCTGAAAGAATGGTCAACATACAAACTACAGTTATTTAGATTTGGGTATTTGGCAAACTTTTCTCAAAAATGTATGAAATGAGGAGTGCCTGACTGGCTGGATCAGTGGAGCATGCGACTTGTGATCTTGGGGTTTTAAGTTCAAGCCCCACATTGGGTGTAGAAATTACTTAAAATCTTTTTAAAAAAATGTATGGGGGCACCTGGGTGGCTCAGTCGTTAAGCGTCTGCCTTCAGCTCAGGTCATGATCCCAGGGTCCTGGGATCGAGCCCCGCATCGGGCTCCCTGCTCGGCGGGAAGCCTGCTTCTCCCTCTCCACTCCCCCTGCTTGTGTTCCTTTTCTCGCTGTGTCTCTCTGTCAAATAAATAAATAAAATCTTTAAAAAAAAAAATGTATGAAATGAGTTGTTGTATCTATGTATGAAATAGCTGCTAGTATTTGTTACAAATAGCTGCTAGTATTTGTTAAAAATGATAGCATTTGAGATTAATTAGAATTTTAGAAAAATTGAGGGGCACCTGGGTGGCTGAGTCAGTTAAGCGTCTGCCTTGGGCTCAGGTAATGATCCCAGAGTCCTAGGATTGAGCCTCGTGTAGGGCTTCCTGCTCAGCTGGGAATCTACTTCTCCCTCCTCATGGTTCTCTCCTCTCTCTCTCACTCACTCTCTCTCAAATAAATAAATAAAATCTTAAAAAAAAGAAGAAAATTTGAATGTTCCACTATGAATTTGACGCTTCCCAATCCCTAACATCTTTTCTACTCAGATGGGCAGTAATATTTAACAAAAGTGGATTTTTGATATTGTATAATGAACTGTGCCAACAATTCGAAGAGCTGCATAACCCAGTGAACCAATATTTTCTGAATGACCAATGCATGATGTTAGCATATCACATGCATGAATAAAAAATCCATTCAAAATGCAAAATAAACCAATGGATTTTAGTGTAGCTACAAAAAATTCATTCATGTGAATTATGCAACTAAACTTGAAGAAACTTCCAGTCATCAAGTTTTAGTGTAGTATCAAAAAAGAATCTGCTCATTTACCTGCATTGTACGAGGCTGGATTGTCCTCATGTACTTCAACTAAAACAAACTGCCACACACTGAATGCAGGAGCAGATATGAGAATGCAGAATTTTTCTATTAAGTCAAGCTTTAAGGAGAGCTGCAACTGTGTAAACAATGCCATTCTTCTCACTAAAATGTTTGTTTTGGAAAACATAGTTTAATTATTTTTCATAAAGATATATTATTTATGTATTTAGGTCATGGGTTTACAATATTACTTTTTAAATCATGCTTATTTTTTTATTCATTTAAAAAAATTTTTAAGTAAGTTCTACACCCAATGTGGGGTTTAAACTCACGACCCTAAGATCAAGAATCGCATGCTCTGGGCGCCTGGGTGGCTCAGTTGGTTAAGCAACTGCCTTCGGCTCAGGTCATGATCCCGGGATCTAGTCCCACATTGGGCTCCCTGCTGGGCAGGGAGTCTGCTTCTCCCTCTGACCCTCTTCCCTCTCGTGCTCTCTGTCTCTCATTCTCTCTCTCTCAAATAAATAAATAAAATCTAAAAAAAAAAAAAAAAAGAATCGCATGCTCTACTAACTGAGCAGGCCAGGCACCCCTAAATCATGCTATTTTTGTAAATTAATATATAACTTAATATCTTGTCAGTTTTAATTCCTAACAAGATAAATATCAATTGACATAACTTACATAAACAAAATCGCTTTAGGGTCTTCAATAATTTTAAAGAAACTAACAAGTTTGAGAACCACAAGGATAGAGTATTCATTGGTATTTCTCAAATGCAAAGGCATTTTTAGTTCATACTTGGATTTTTTTGTTTAAATAGCTATTTAATATATATGGTAAAATATAGCCAACCAAATTCAGTTATCACAGGTATTGTTGCTTAGGATGAGGCTAAATTTATTTATATAAAATGATGAACTGATTTAAGGAAAAATATGAAGTGTTAAAAAAAGAAACAAGCCCAGAATGAAGTCATTTGCCCCACACAACAGAAAACCAAGACTTCGTTACAGCTTCAGCCTCTCCCAGGAATGTGACCTTTTATTTATTTTCTGTTTTTTTGGTGCCAAAACCAAAATTGAACAGAAATGTTACTTTTTTTTTAAAGTAAGCTCTACACCCAATGTGGTGCTTGAACCCATGACCCAGAGATCAATAGTCGCATGGTCTACAGACTGAGCCAGCCAGGTGCCCCAGGAACATGACCTTTTAAAAGATTTATTTATTTCAGGGGGAGGGTGGAAAGAACATGCGGGGTGCGGGGGAACGGGAAGCAGACTCCCCACTGATCGGGGGGCCTACCCAATCTCCCAACCAGAAGATCATGACCTGGAGCTGAAACCAAGAGTTGGACACTTGACCGACTGAGCCACCCAGGTGCCCAAACATGACCTTTTAAAAGTCTGAAAAGTTCTTAACAGCACTACTGAAGTAATCTGCATAGTAAAAACCCTGCATTCTCTTCCTGGAAAAAGACTTTGTCCTGGCCAAGCAATCTTTTCTTTTGCTAATAACTTCCTTGCCCCACCCTCCTTCCTATAAAAACTTTCCATTTTGTTCAGTTCCTCTGAGCACCTCTCTCCTTGCTAAAGAAGGGCTGCTTCCCAATTCATGAATTGCTTAATAAAGCCAATTGGATCTTCAGATTTACTCGGTTGAATTTTGTTTTATAACAATGGTAAATATTAGTACAAAGCTGATTGTGTCAAAAATTCATGAGGCTATGGGGCCCCTGGGTAGTTCAGTCAGTTAGACTCTTGGTCCAGCTCAGGTCATGATCTCAGCGTCGTGAGATGGAGCCCTTATGTCTGGCTCTATGTTCAGCTTGGAGTCTGCTTGAGATTCTCTCCCTCTCCCTCCTATTCTGCCCCTCCCCCTGCTCACATGCATTCTCTCACTCTCTCGCGCTCTCTCTCTCTCAAATAAATAAATAAAATGTTTAAAAAATTCATGAGGATAGTACCCAAATGACTGGACTTTGAGAAACAAACAGCGATGAAGTTTTTGAATTAGACAAAGCCGCCACCATACCTTACTATGTGGGTAACTTCATCTGGAAAATGAATTATTGTCTCGGTTAAATAAGTTAACACATGTGCAGTGGTGCTCAGGAGATGTGCTTCACATAGTCCTCCCAGGGAAAGGTACCTGGTAGTCCAGTGTCACAGAAGCCTGCTGCAATCTGAGGTAGGAAGTCCAGGTTCCTGACCCAGCTGAGCCACTGACTCACTGACCTGACTCTACCCTCAGGGCCTCAGTTTTCTCATCCAGAAAATGACAGGGTGGGATGTCATCCTCTCCAGAGCCTCCCAGTCCTACCAAACATTCTCTGATTAAAGGATCCAGCCTCACCTTGTTTGATTATTGCATCAGAGAATCACAGAACTGCAGCTTTTGGAAAGGACTCTAAATACGTCTCCCTGGCATGTCCCCCACCAATTTCATAAACAGAGAATTGAAGCCCAGAGAGGTTGAGAAGTCAAGCCACCTGCTTGGCCACAGAGGGGAGGGGCAGGGGAAGGGGGTAACGTCTCAGAGTCCAGTGGGGAAATACGAATGAATCCTCTTTACTCTGATAAATGATATAGGCATTTGGTGGTTTAGACACCACTCACACCTTAGCAAATACCCTGCAGTTCCACTGGGAGATACAAATCCCACTTCAGCTTGAGAAAAATCAATGCAGTGGGTTGGGAGCACTGTGTTAACTGGATTGATGGATTGCTTGGTGTTACTAACTAAATCCACCTTTGAAAGGTCAGTCGCCCCTCCAGGGAAGGCAGAGAAGATGAAATTGGCAAGAAGAGGATAGAAAGGGATGGGGTGGGGGGAGACTCTGGGAGGGAAGGGGAGGCATTCCCTTCTTCTCTCCGTTTTTCCTCCTTTCTTTCTCCTCCCTCTCCTCTTGCCACCCTCTCCCCTGTAAGACAACACACCCCTCTCAGTGGCCAGCTTTCTCTACCCAAAGCTTCCCTATAGCCTGGGCCAATTCGCAGCCGCAAATAGAACCAGAATCCACTGAAAATAGCTCCTCCTCCCTTCTGCCCAGAGTTTCCAAATGCTGGCAGGGATGCCTTGCCCCCACCAGCCAGGCCCCAAGCAGGGAACTCAGGTAGAGGGACACCAAGGCCAAGGTTGGGGACCACCTAAGGAATAGCAGCCCCAATATCAGACTCTTACTAAGTGCTGGCTCCGTGCCGGTACCACCAAGACCTTTAGTTCCCAGCAACCCAATGAAGAAGGTCTATAGAGAGGTGGGGAGCTTGCCCAGAGCCAAACAGCCAGTGGGACATAGAGCTGGAGTCCACAAGGTTTAACCACTTCACTGCACTCCATATAAGGCCGCTGTACCAACTAGCTCCAGATCCCTGAGGCTTTGGGGAGCTCAAGCCATCCAGACTCTCCTTAGCCAGCTGGGGAAACTGAGACCCAGAGAGAGGAAAAGCACTCGGTAAACGTGTAAAGCAAGCACCTAGGTCTCTCAGCACAGTGGCCATAGTTTTTGCAGAGGTTGAAGCAAACAGAGACTCCCTTGTTCCTTTTCTGTGGAAGTCCCATGGTCTTTTCCTTTTTTCTTTTTCACATTTCAACCTCCTCCCTTTTCGCCCCAGAGGAGAGAGCCCGCCCCAAACACCCGTCTGGCAGCCAGGCATCCTGAGATTACCTCTTCTTCCCCCTCTGCTCAGGGTGTTTAATGTTCTAGGGGAAGAGAGCAAACAGCAGGGCATAAATCATGGGTGACGCAGGCTGGCTTTCTCCTTTGCTAAATATGAAGCAGACGGGACCCAGCAAGGGAAGAGAATAAGCAGGGATTTGCTGGCTCATTTAAATCCAAGGTCCAAAGGCACACATTTCTCCAACCCCTGAGTGTTAGATAAATTTTCTTCTGCCCCAAGATCCCATTTGTTATAAAATAATTCTCCAAACAATCTTAACCTCTACAGCAATGACAAGAAAGACTGAAATAAGGCTGTGGAAGCTCTCTTGGGAAGGAATTAAGTTATTTAAGAAGTGGTTGAGGCGTATCAGAGCACCTGGCTGGCTCAGTCAGTAGAGCGTGAGACTCTTGATCTCAGGGTTGTGGGTTCGAGCTCCACATTGGGTGTAGAGATTACTTAAAAATAAAATCTTAAAAAAAAAAAGAAAGAAATGGTTGAGGGGTATGAAATAGAGTCTCACATCTAGTGTCAAAGGATCTCAGTTCCATTCTGAGCCCTGCCACACCTCTACAAAGTCTGCCAAGCTGCCTCGGTTTCCCCAATGTGTCTGAAAACCAAGGAGTTCAAAGAGTATACACACTCAATCCACCTCTGTTGCAAATGTACCCCCTTTCTCTAGCACCATGCCAAGCTCTTATAGACGCAACAGTGACAACAGTGACAAGAGAAAACCAGGCTCTACCCTCCTGGGATTCACAGTCTATTTGGCAGGACAAAGTCAACAGAAGGCCAGGTGAATGCTCTGATGGAGAAGATACAGGACTTATGGCAGCAGTTATGTAGGGAACCTACCCCACATTTATGGGGGTGAGGCAGGTAACATTGATGCAGAAACTGGAAGGAAAGGTAGAAGTTAATCAGACATAGGTCAAGAGAAAGGATGACTCAGGGAGATGGAACAGCACATGCAAAGACCCAAAGCAAAAGAGAACTGACCTATTCATTGGACCAACCAATTGGAGCAAGTATAGGTTTATTTGGGCATCTCTCTGTGAGGCAAGCTTACCATTCATTCTAAGACTAGAATCTTGCTGAAATTCTGTGATTTAATGCTGTGTTAATCATAGAGTGCAGGCTGGATCCCATAATGGTTGCATTCTTTTAATATTACGAATTCCTTCATCAGCACCTCTAGGAAATAATCAACCTTGTTGCAACAAGTCTCTGGATGTTAACAAATCCTTTTTATTGGATGTGTTCCATCTGTCTCCCTGAGTCCTGTGTTCTTGACTTTTTAAGGTTAAGTATTCTAGAACCTGACCCATTCCATGCTCCTTCATCAGGACATACATGACATAAAAGGGCAGCCGGTATGGTCCGGAGGCCTCCATCTTTCTGGGAATTTACAGAATTATACCCAACCAGAGAGAAAAAACAAAGGCCAAACCTCCTCTACCCCGAGCCCAACAGCATGGAAGATGGCCAACAAAACGCCTTTGTGGGAAATGTGGCTCCAAAAGCAGGAAACAGGATCAGAGATATCTATGTATGTGGAAATGAGCTTTCACTTTCTGCCAATGAGGCTCAGAGAAGCTGGGTGACTTGTGCAGGTTCCTACAACAAAGAAGTGGCCTGCCTGGCCAGTTTTCAAACCACGTGATTGGACTACAACTTCAGAATTTCCCAAATGTTTCTGGTGAATGATATTACATGGCTATCACCGAAATAAATAGAACAAAATAAGTTTCCCAGCTGAATAAATTGGGGGATATGCTGAGTTCAACAAAGGTAACCAGGTTATTTTCTTTGCTGTTGAACTTCTCAGAGCTTTGATACGCTGATAGACATGGTGACGTTCTAAGAGGAAGTTACAGAGTTCTCAGTTTCCAAAAGTCATTTGAGTGGAGGACATGTTGTTTCTGGGCAACTCCTAGAATCTGGGCTCCTTGGAATTCACTTTGAAAAATACTGCACTGGGGTGCCTGGGTGGCTCAGTCTGGTTAAGCGTCTGCCTTCGGCTCAGGTCATGATCCCAGGGTCCTGAGATCAAACCCTGAATTGGGCTTCCTGCTCAGTGGGGAGCCTGCTTCTCCCTCTCCCGCTTCCCCCTGCCTTCTTGTGCTCTCTCTCTGTCAAATAAAGAAAAATTTTTTTAATCTTTAAAAAAAAAAGAAAAATGTTGCACTATCCCATGATTTTTGTGTCATGTTATTCTTATGTAGAAAGGGAGTCCAATGTATTGTTGAATGACAAAAATAATACAATTTATTAATGAGTTTAATGTCCTTTATTCAAGGGGAAAAAATCCATGGGTTGGGAAAGCACAGTGCCTCACAAGCAGTGGAGACTCTCCCCCAAGGGATTTCTGGGCAAGAGCAAATTTTACAGAACGTTATAAGCAGCAACGTAGAAATAGGGCATGATTGGCCAGGAGGTCAGGGATTTCCTGGTAAGGTTAGCAGGTCCTGTTTTCTAGGGGAAGGGGAGTTAGCTTAAACTGGATTGGAGGATATGTTAGGTTTCCAAGACAGTTTTGTGGGGTTTTTTAAGATTTTATTTATTTGACAGGGGCACCTGGGTGGCTCAGTCGTTAAGCGTCTGTTGAGACACAGCTAGAGAGGGAACACAAGCAGGGGGAGTGGGAGAGGCAGGCTTCACACTGAGCAGGGAGCCCGAAGCGGGGCTCCATCCCAGGACCCTGGGACCATGACCTGAGCCAAAGGCAGACACTTAACGACTGAGCCATCCAGGCTCAGTTTTGAAGTGTTTTTCCTTTAAGTGTGGGTTGACTTAGGTTTAGGTTTGTGACGTAGGCCAGGCCACTGGGGCAGTCTCTGTTTTGTGAGTCCCAATATACAAATTTCCTTATTGCTATATATTTTGGATGGATGAATGGATACATAACTTGACTATTTCCTTGTTGTATGACCAAGGTATGTGACATCCTCCTCTTCTTTGAGCCTCGGTTTTATCCTCTATAGCAGGGGCCAGCAATTTTTTTCTATAAAGGGCCAGATAGTAAATATTTTCGCCTTTGCAAACCACATAACATCTTTGTGGCTCCTTCCTTCCTTCCTTCCTTCCTTCCTTCCTTCCTTTTAACAATCCCTTAAAATGTGGGGCACCTGGGTGTCTCAGTCGGTTAAGTGTCTGACTCTTGGTTTCAGCTCAGGCCATGATCTTGGGTTGTGGGATGGAGTCCCACGTTGGGCTCCATGCCCAGTGGGGAGTCTGCTTCTCTCTCTCTCTCTCTCTCCCTCTGACCTTCCCCCTGCTCACACGCATGCTCTCTCCCTCTCTGTGTCTCAAATAAATAAATAAATCTTTAAAAAAACAACAAAACAGAGGTGCCTGGGTGGCTCAGTTGGTTGAGCGTCTGACTCTTGATTTCAGCTCAGGTCGTGATCTCAGGGTCGTGGGATTAAGCCCCACATCCGGCCGCGTGCTCAGTGCAGAGTCCGCTTGTCCCTTTCCCTCTGCTCCTCCCCTGCTCACGTTCTCTCACTTTCTCTCTCTCAAATAAATAAATCAATGGAAGCTTTAAAAAAAAAAAAAAAGTCAGGAGCTCCTGGGTCGTTCAGTCGGTTAAGCAGCTGCCTTCGGCTCAGGTCAGGATCCCAGGGTCCTGGGATCGAGCCCCGCATCGGGCTCCCTGCTCCACAGGAAGCCTGCTTCTCCCTCTCCCACTCCCCCTGCTTGTGTTCCCTCTCTCGCTGTCTCTCTCTCTGTAAAATAAATAAATAAAATCATTTTTAAAATAAATAAATAAATAAAAGTAAAAATGTGAAAACCATGCCTAGCTCTCAGGCCATACAAAAACAGCTGAGGGGAGAGGGGAGGGCAGAACTGGGGCATGAGCCATAGTTTACCGACCACTGCTCAACCGTGCTTAACACAAGGAAGGTATGAAGAAATCACAAGGTATTCTCCATTTTATTGTTGGTCCTCTTAAACAACCTTAGGAGATGGGCATCAAGTTTCTTCCCCTTTCCAGGGAAAAGCTGATGTCCAGAGAAAGAAGATAAACCTCATTTGCAGAGTGAGTCAGTGGCCAGATAAAGTTGAAATGGGGACCCTTGAATGCCAATCCTGAGGACAAGCCCACCACGTTATGATGTTCAGGAGAAAAGATGCCCAATCTATATTGTAGACCTGTAGAATCTCTGCAATTTCTATAAGAGAAGGGTTTAAGAACAGTAGCTTGGTTGAGGGAGGGACCCAATGCTGCACTTGTAAGGCATGTTTACATAGTACACACACTTTCTAGAGTGGATGCTTGGGATGGGGCTGATAGAGAACGTGGGATAAGACCGCCAAACCACCCCTCAGATCTGTCCCTGACACAGCTATTGTGGACCAAGTTTATTGTTAGCCATTTTTCAGGCCCCCATCTCATTGGTCCACAAACTAACCCTGTAAGGCAGGTAACATGATCTCCATGAAGGAGGGAAAAGGTGAGGCTCCAGGTTAGTTAACTCACTTATCTGCTCAATGTCTCTCAGGTGATAAATGATGGACTCAGTCTGATTGCAGGGCTCTCGGCCCCAAAGTCAGGGCCTGCTTCAATACACCCTGCTGCTTTGGATCACTTCCCTGAGCCTGTGTTTGAATGATCAGGGTACTCACAGTCAATTTCTTACAGTGTCACACTTAATTACATAGAGCATTAGGCTGTTTGATAAATGCATCACATGTTAGTCTTCATTCAGTCTTTGTATGGATTGATTTTTTGTGTTTTGTTCACCCAAGTTCAATATCTGAGTCAAGATTGTTTTCGGTTCTTGGCCCAGAAATAGATCCACACAAATATGGCAACTGACTTTTGTAAAAGCAATTCAATAGGAAAAAAATAGCCTTTTAAAAAACTGGTGCTGGGGCAATTGATCATTAACAGGCAGAAAAATTGAACAGTGACCTAAACCCACACCAAATACAAAAATTAACTCAAAATGGATCAAGGACTTAAATGTAAAATGTAAAACCATAAAACTTTTAGGAAAAAAAAGGGAGAAAATCTTTGAGATCTAGGACTAGGCAAAAAGTTTTTAGATTTGACACTAAAAGCATAAGCCCCAAAATGAAAAGTTGAGAAGCTGGACCACGTCAAAACAAAAAACTTGTGCTCTTTGAAAGACCCTGCGAAGAAGATGAAAAGGCAAGGTACAAACTGGGAGAAAATATTTGTAAATTACATTCCTGACAAACTCAACAGTAAATATCAAGCAATCCCATTAGAAAATGGGCAAAAGACATGAACAGACATCCCATTGAAGAGTTGTATATGGATGACAAAGAGCACAGCTTCCATACGATTCATCAGCAGAGAAATGGAAACTGAAACCACAATGAGATATAACTACACACGCATCAGAATCGCTAAAATAAAAAATAATGAACACCAAATGCTGGTGGTGATGCAGAGAAACTGGATCACTTATATACTGACGGTGGGAATGTAAAATGGCAGAGTTACTCTGAGAAAAAGTATGGCAGTTTCTTACAAAACTAAGCGTATGCTTACCAATAACTGGCAATTGCACCCTTGAACATTTATTCCAGAGAAATGAAAACTTCACAAAAACCTGTGCATGATCAATCAGAGCTTTCTTTGTAATAGCCCTAAACTGAAACAAATGAAATGTCCTTCAGTGGGTGAATTTAAAACAAACTGTGATACATTCACACTATGGAATACTACTCAGCAATGAAAAGAAAGGAACTGTTGATACATGGAACAACTCCATGGGATCTCGAGGGAATCGTGCTTGAGTGAGAAGAACTGACCTCAAAAAGGCTACATACTGTATGATTTTATATATACACATAACATTCTTGAAATGACAAAATGCAAAATTATAGACATAGAGAATAGGTTAGTGGTTGCCAAAGGGTTAAGGAAGTGAGGAGGAAGGGAGAGGCTATGACTATGAAGTGTGACCGAAGGAATCCTTGAAATGGAAGTATTGGAAGTGCTCCATATCTTTTTTTTTAAGTTTATTTACTCATTTAAGTAATCTTTACACGGAACATGAGGCTCGAACTCACAAACCAAAGATCAAGAGTCGCATGCTCTTCCGACTGAACCAGCCAGGTGCCCCAGAAGTGTTCTGTATCTTGATTGTGATGATGGTTAAACAAATCTACACATGTGATAAAATCGCAGAGAACTAGGCACACATACAAACACACAAATAAGTGCATGTGAAACTGGTGAAGTCCAAATAAGGTAGATGGGTTGTATCAACATCAATTTCCTGGCTGTGATATTGTACTATAGTTAAATAAAATGTGATAATTAGGGACAAATGGGTGAAGGGCATAAGGAATCTCTGTTGCTATTTCTTACAACTGCATGTAAATCTACCATTGTCTCAAAATAGGTGTTTGGGGGTTTTTGTTTTTCTAAAGATTTTATTTATTTATTTGACAGAGAGAGAGAGACAGCGAGAGAGGGAACACAAGTAAGGGGAGTGGGAGAGGGAGAAGCAGGTTTCCCGCTGAGCAGGGAGTCCGAGGGGGCTCGATCCTAGGACCCTGGGATCATGACCTGAGCCGAAGGCAGACGCTTAACTGACAGAGCCACCCAGGCGCCCCATGGGTTTTGTTTTGTTTTGTTTTGTTTTTTAATTCTTTTGACTGCTTGACCCAAGATGGTTTCTTTCAGGGGAGAAGGTGTGTTTACCATTCATTTGCCAATTAAGGTCTCACCATTAGAAAGGTCTATATATGTCAGGCACTGGGCTAAGTGCTCTCCATAGATTATCTCTTTTAATTGAACCTAGCAAGAAGGGAACACTTATTATATCTCCATTTAACATATGAGGAAACGGACGTTCAGTAGAGTAAAGTCATTTGCCCAATCCACGTAGTATTAAGAGCCAGGAATGAATCCAGAGCCTGAGTACCCTTAAATTCTATGTGATTCATTTCTTGGATTAGATGCAACGTGGCATTGGTCTTTGGGCTAGGCTGGCTTGAACCTGGGACAAAAGGCCAGGGCTCTCTTGAGTAACAACCAGGCATGACAGTATAGTGGAAAGAACACTAGATGCTTCCACTTGATTCCTCTACACCATCCTAATTCCCAAGACTATGTTTAAGTACCAACACCATCATTTGCAAGCTGTGTAGCCTTAGGAAAGTCACTTCTGTCTGAGCTTCCTCACCCTCAAATCAGAGCTTGTAATTCTAGCACTGTCGGTGGATCAAATGAAGCATTTCAAACGGCTTTGGACACTCCAAAGGGGGGCAGTTATTATTAATAACAGGGCACCATGAAATAAATTCTAAATATAGGCCACTCATTCCTATTTATCTTCTGGCTTGATGGTAAATGCTCTGAGGACACGGGCTGAGTTTTATCTTTTTATATGATCCTACCCTCCCTTTATAAAGTGCGCACAAAAATGGTAGATTTCTTTAAAAGTCCTTGCTAACTGCTATATTGGTAGAAATGTGAGCAGAATGCAAAAAGAAAAAACAAAGTATTGACAGTAAAAAAAACCCTGTGCTTTAACCGTGTTTTTCTTGTAAATTGTGAAAAGAACTGAGAACGATCTCAGCCAAAAATTGGTCCCTGAATTTCCTGTCTTCTAACCCCAGGTAACTCCTTGTTTTCAACTTGGGAAGTGTGGGTTCTATCTTTTTAGGGGCATGGAAGAATGTGAAATTTGTAAAGTCCTTTGAGGTACAACATGTTCTTGCTATTTATACCAAACAACCAGGATCTGTGGCTGGTTTTTGGGCAAGGTTTTTCCACCTAAAATCAACTTTTTTCCCCCTTTCCCAGTTACGACAACCTTGCAAACTCACAAACAAATTCCTCGGCTTTATTACTAATACCAATAACACGGACTTTTAAAACTGCCTTTCATCTCAACATCTTAAGCAATGTTGCAAACAGTAATTAAAGTTCAACACCCCACTGAGGTATTGAACCCATTTTCCAAACAGGTAAACCCAGACTCACAAATTAGAGGTCTAGCCATAGGTTACTAGGGGTCGGAGCAGGGAGGAGAGTGAAATGAAGAGCTCTAGGATCCCCAGCTCTTGGATTCAGCAAGTGGATAGTAAGATCTTATGGAGATGCCCTCTCAGGGAAGGCATTCACCAAGGTGCGGTGATGCAGAAGGGGCAAAAAAGAGGAACGGGCCAGATATAATGACTCTCAAAAAAAAAGAAGGAAGAGGGGCACCTGGCTGGCTCAGATGGTGGAATGTGCCACTCTTGATCTCAAGGTCACGAGTTTAAGTCCCATGTTGGGAGTTGAACCTACTTAAAAAAAAAAAAGGAGGGAGAAGAGGGCCTAAAACTACTTGGAAAAGAAAATAAATTTATTTGATCCATAAATTTGGTTGAAGGTAAGGAGTGTGATTGAAAAAGTTATATGCTTTAAAAAAAGTAACGTGTTTACAATGTCTGATTTTGTAATGGAAGTAGGGAGCATAAGATTTTTTTTTTTTTACTCTCATATTTTGGAATTATTACAGACTCACAAGAAGTTGCAAAAATAGTGCAGAGAGATTCTATGTACTTTCCCAGCTTCCCCAACGGCAACATCTCATGCAATTATAGTGCATTTTCAAAAACAGGACATTAACAAGACTACCTATCTTACTCAGACTGCACTGGTTTAGGGAGCATAATATATTTTTTAAATTTTATTTCACACAGAAAATACACAAATCTTAAGTATCCAGCCCAATGAAGTTTTATGTATGTAAGCACTAATGTAACCAACACCTCTATGAAGGTATAGAATGTTGTCAGCCCCCAAACCTACCTCATGACCCCTCTAAGTAAACAGCCTCCCCCATAACCACTTTTTTGTCGCTATCAATTAATTTGTCCTATTTTAAACTTTATATAAATAGAATCATACAGGGATGCCTGGGTGGCTCAGTGGGTTAAGCCTCTGCCTTGGGCTCAGGTCATGATCCCAGAGTCCTGGGATCGAGCCCTGGGTCGGGCTCCCTGCTCAGTGGGGAGTCTGCTTCTCTCTCTCCCTCTGTCCCTCCCCCTGCTCATCCTCTCTCTCTCTCTCAAATAAATAAATAAATAAATAATCTTAACAAAAAATAATAAGGGGGGCGGCCTGGGTCAGTTAAGCATCTCCCCTCAGCTCAGGTCATGATACCAGGGTCCTGGGATTGAGCCCTGCATTGGGCTCTCTGGTCTATGGAGTCTGCTTCTCCCTCTCCTTCTGCCTGCCGCTCCCCATGCTTGTGCTTTCCCCTACCCGCCGTCAAATAAATAAAATCTTTTAAAAAAATAATAAATAATAAATAGAATCATACAGCATATTCTCTTTTATGTCTGGCTTTTTTCATTTAACATTAAGTCCGTGAGATTCATCCATGATTTGACATGTAGTAGAGGTTCATTGGTTTTCATTGCTGTGTAGTATTTTATTCTATGAAGATAACTGCAATTATTTCTCCATTCTACAGTGGATGTACATTTAGGTCGTGTCTAATTTTGAGTTACTATGAATAAGGCTGCTGTGAATCTTCTTGTACATGTCATTCAATGGACTCAAGCGCTCAGTTCTGATGGGGGTGTACATAGGAGAACAATTTTTGGTTATAGGGTAGGTGGATGTCCAGCTTTGGGAAATACTCCCAGCAAGTTTTCCAAAGTGGTTGTACCAATGTAATTTACCCTCCCACCAGCTGTGTGTGAGAGTTCCAGCCGAAGTAAAAAACTGCATGTCATTAAACCCTAAAAAGCAATTGCATGATCCATCTGTGCTTCAGAATCCTCTTTTCAAAATATTTTCCTGTTTAGATCCCAAAGTAGAGAGTGTCTGAGAAAATCTCAAAGGCTATGGGGCAGGAAAATGACATCACATATCAGGAACTTTAGAAACTAGAGTTATCATTTTGTTGGGTGATTTTTGAGCCGGTCACGGCTCCAGGCCTCAGTTCCTCTCTCTGAAAATGAAACAGATAGGTGGGACCATTTCTTAAGTTCCTTTTAGCTCCAAAGGCAGTGATTCCAAGAAGAAAAAATGTTGATGCTGTAATGTTAAGTGAAGGGTAGAAATAGCTCTTGCTATAATTGGGGAAAATATGCCTGCCCAAAGGCGAAGACTGGAGGAAAATACACAGTGCTTATGTTGTTAGGTTGTTGCATATTTATTTACTTTCTGTTTTTAACAGTGTTTTTTAAAATTTGTGGCCATATGAGTTTTAAAATAAGTGTCTATACAAATATATATTTGATATATGAATATAACTTGGTAATTTTTTTTTTTTTTAAGATTTTATTTATTTACTTGACAGAGAGATAGACAGAAGAGCACAAGCAGAGGGAGTGGCAGAGGGAGAGGGAGAAGCAGGCTCTGCACTGAGCAGGAAACCCGATGCGGGACTCGATCCCAGGACCCTGAGATCATGACCTGAGCCGAAGGCAGACGCTTAACCATCTGAGCCACCCAGGCGCCCAACTTGGTAATTTTTTTAAAGATTTTATTTATTTGAGAGAGAGAGCATGAGCAGGAGGAAGGGCAGAGAGAGAGAGAGGGAGAAGCAGACTCCCCGCTGAGCAGGGAGCCCGATGTGGGGCTTGATCTCAGGACCCCAGGATCATGACCTCAGCCAAAGGCAGACACTTAACTAACTGACTGAGCCACCCAGGCGCCTCTATAACGTGGTAATATTATTAATACTCCATATTAATGCATGAATCATTTTTCTACTTTTAGGTATTATATAAAACCTGAAATTTTATTTCCTCTAATAAACCCTCAACTCAAATTATGAGACACTTTGAAATCTCCTAATATTTATTCAACAAAACTTACTTAGCACCTTCTATGTGTCAGGCACAGTGCTTGGCCCTGAGGGAATGATGGGTAAACTAGGGATAGTACCTGAATGTCTAGGAATTTATTGCCTGTTGTAAGAAACAAACACATAAATAGACAGGTACAGGGCAATGTGCTAAAGTTTATTTTAGGTAATTTGGGAGCTTACAGGAGAAACCTCGTTCAGTTTGAGAAAGTAAGGAGGGCTTCTTGGAGGAGGTGGCAGTCAGATGAAACTTGAAAAAATGGTTAAAAGTAAGCCAAGTAATAGGGGAATAGGAGTGGGAAGAGCCTCCTGTGCCGTGGGACCAGCTGGGGCATAGGCATGGGAGCTAGAGGGAGTGTGGGATGGTCATGGACCTCACCGGTAGGAGGTTATGGGACACAGATAAGACAAGGCTTGAATACCCGGCACAGGCCCTTGAACTACCATGGGCTGCTGCTGAAAATTATGAAGCCAAGGAGTGGCACGTCAGATCAGGGCTAATCAGCAACTGTTCAATCCTGCCCCAAATTCCTCTGATATGCCTGTCCATAAACTGAGATATTGCCAAATATGTATAAATTGGCCTGCCTTTGTGCCCTGCTGACTCTGCTGAGGTTTTCTGTTGGGGAGGTAGAGGATTGTGACAAGGTAAGATGTCCTGGGCCTGTTGGCCTTCCTGGCAGCAAGGAGCAAGCCCAGGAGAGGTGAATGAGGGCCCTACCGGGAGGGGGAGCAGAGTAGATATAAGAGTAAGGGCCAGAGGATTGAGAAAGTGAGGCATTCATTCAAACGGTGTCAAGGATTGTCAGTGGGCATCAGCGGGGGAAACTGAGCCCGGGGGAGCAGGAAGCAGAGACGTATTATGACATGTCTGTAGCCAGTAGTGGAGAGGCAAGGCTGCTAGAGAAAGGGAGACGGCCCGTTCTCCAGGCCCTTCTCACCGTCTCTGCAAAGGCTTGTTCTGTGCCTTGTCCCCGGCAGGCCACCCCGAGAGAGCACTTCATGCCTGAGCGGAGGTGGGGATGTGTCGGTGTCCTGATACATCAGTCGGAATCACAGGGTCTCAGCTGAGGCAGGGCAGCCTTCCCAGTTTGCCTGGTAACATCTTGATAAAGTTCCCAAGGCCTACGGTCAGCCTCTGAAGCTCCTCCCGGGGAGCAGTTTCATCTTGGACCACTCCTGCTGCCCGCCTGCCCACCCAGCTGTCAGGTTGCTGCCTCCTGCAGCAGAGGCCTGGCACTTACTGGGTTGCAAGAGTCTTTTTGACTTCCAGTCCCCGAGTGCATTATCTTCTGAGCATGGCCCCCAATCAGCAGACAGGAGGCTAATGTAAAGGCATAAAACTTACTTTTGTTGATGTCTCACATGTTGCCTAAAAAGCATAAAGACTTAAATCTAAATCTTAGACCAGCTAAAATCTTTGTCTTATCCTGAGTTCCCCCAAAATTAGAGTCTGAGATAAAGGTTTCTGTGGGGATAGTTTATTTAGGAAGTAGCCCCAGGGAGCAGGAGTGAAGGACAGGCAAGGAGCAAGGGCCAGGACAAGGATGAATCATGAATATCCCTCGGGATCTTTTGAAATGCCTTAAGAAATATATCTCAGGAGCATCTACTCCAAGAATAAAGGGGGAAGCATTTAAAGATCTTCTTTTCTTTTCTTTTCTTTTTATTTATTTTTTTGAGTAGGCTCCATGCCCAGCATGGAGCCCATTGCGGGGCTTGAACTCATGACCCTGAGATCAAGACCTGTGCTGAGATCAAGACCTGAGCTGAGATCAAGAGTCAGACGCTTAACCGACTGAGCCACCCAGACACCCCATAAAGACTTTACTCTTAAGTGATCTCTACACCCAATGTGGGGCTCTAACTTACAACTCTGAGATCAAGAGTCCCATGCTCCATTGACAGAGCCAACCAGGCGCCCCAAACTGGGGAAACATTTAGCCATCAGCTCCCGTTCCCATTGGTCAAGGGTTGGTTCATGTGGCATTAACATCTCACACTTGCAGGTTACACATGGTGAGTACTGAGCCTGACAAGTACCCCCCCATATCCCCTGTGGGAGAAGTGAGAGAGGTGAGACGTTGTCAAGTTGCACCGGGGAGCATTTATCACTGGTCAGAATAAAAGGTGGGCCCAAGAGGACCTGAAGTGGTACGCAGAGATGTCTGATCTACTCTACAGATATACGAACATTCTCCCCTCCCCACCACCCACGGTCCCTCTCTTAACCGCCTGCAGTGGACACCTTTCATTCTTGCCTGCCCAGCACCTATCCCCCCTTTTCTGGTAGCAGCATCCCTATTTGGTGATTGGGAAACCACACCTCCCCCACTTTCTGTCCTTGTGATTGGGTGAAGGTGACCTCCCCACCTCCCCACAACCTCAACTCCAAAGTTTGGTCAAATCCCAGGTCCAGCCAATCTGCATAGTCTGTTCCTCCCCTCTAGCTAGAATGATTGGTGGTTCAGGAATGGTCACTAGATCCTATCAGTGCTTAGATCTTCATCTGGGTATTTGCATGGCCATATCCTGGGGGAAGTGATTCCATGCCAAGTTCCAGGGGTGGGACTTAAAGGTCTTAAACCAACCAGCACACCCATTCCACTGGATGTAGATGCTAATTTCAGAGTGGGCTTGTGACCTAAGTGGCCCAGCCAGGCTGACACTGAGGGCTCTGGCTTGGAATGCAGGAACAGATGTGTTCTTTCAGACACTAAAATGAATAAGAAGGCTGCGGTGCCAGCTGCTACTGGAGGCCATTCTAGGACCCTGAGGTCCCAGTACCAGTCCTCACTGTATATAGCAGAGCAAAAACACAGAAAGAACTGGTCTCTGAGGATGAAGACATGTGCAAGTTGTTGAATCAACCAAATCTGAAGCTCCACCTACTTCTGGATTGCCAGTTATGGGAACCCCTTGCTTTCCTTCACTGCCAAGTCAGGCTAAGGTGGCTGTCCCATTACTTGCACCTGAGCGCAATCCTAACCAAGACCTGGACTTCAGCACAAAAGAAAACCATCAGTTCATGCAGCAGACAAGTCCCAGGGTGGAGACACTCTGAATACACCGAGACTTGACATCTGTGATCTCCTGTGATCACCATAATGCACCCTCATAACTGCTACTCTGATTCCCACTTAACAGATGAGAAAAAAAAAAAGACTCAAGAAAATGAAAACACTAACCCAGTGGCTTTCAAGTGGGAGCAACTTTCCCCCCCAGGAAACACTTGATAATGTCTAGAGACATTTTCGGTTGCCACAACCAGGAGGAGAGGAAGGTGAACCACTAGCATTGAGTGGGTAGAGGTCAGGAATGCTGCTCAACAGCCTACAATGCACAGAACAGTCCCCAACAAAGAATTATCTGGGCCAAATGCCAATAGTGCTGAGGTTGAGAAACCCTGCTGGACTAACCTGGGGCCACTCGGATTCTAGGTTCAGAATCAAACCCAAGTCACTCTGCTGAAGGCAGCTGAGCCCACTCTGGACATGCAGGGTCGCCCAGCCCTGGACCCAGGCAGGAGTGCCACAGCTAAGACCCAGGAAAGCCAGGGGCCTGAAGACCAGAGGAGAATGGAGCCCAGTCATTTCACAGGCACCATGATCTTGTGCAAACTTTGCCCTCAGTCAAGTGCATTCCAGGGTGATCCCCTTGAAGATTCTTGTATAATTTCTTGGCCCCGGTGGCCTATGCTTCAGGGGACCTGGGGAGGTCTGTGGCTCCATGCCCAGGGTCTCAACTCTGTTTCTACCTGTTTGCCTGGCATTTGCTGTACAAAACTGGAAATTAATAATTCATCTCACAGGATGAATAATTCAACAGAGGGGACAAAGGCCACCAGCGATGATTGTCATCACAAAAACAGCCTATGTTGCCTTCTAAAGGGATACTACAGCTAGGCTGGTGTCTGGACCAAAATGACTCTGATACTGAAAATTTAAACAAGCCCTCCTTTGGGGCATGGGGAGTTGATGAGGACATTGGGGCCACCAGAAGGGAATTTGGGACCCTATCCTCCTCCCCATGTCACTTCCAGCCTCTCAAACCTTCACAGTTCATTATAGCCCAGCTTAATTGGCACCTATTCCAGGAAACTTTCCCTGATATCCCCACCCAACTGAAGTTGAACGTTTATTTATTTATTTTGACAGTCTTTTCTTTCTGATCCCATGTGATCCCATCAGAACCAGTGTTCTGATCCCTGAACACTGCTGACCCCACAGCCTCACACTAAGCCATATTTCTGCCACCAGAAATTCTTGGGCTGTGAAGTGGCTTTTCCAGCTAGAAGGAGATGAAAGATTTAGCAGAGAGCTGGTGTGAATGGTTCTTAGCATTTTGGGGATCTTGTTCTTTTGAGGATCAGAAGAGAGTCTTGCAGCCTCACTATTGAAAAAAAATTCCCCAATACATCTGCATGCAATTCAGGGGATACATAGATCCTGGGAGCCCCTTCATGGACCCATCTTCAGAATTCCTGCCTCAAAGGGAGTCATCTCTTAAGTAGAAGGACTACAATTGTCCAGAGCATGAAAAACAGGTCAGTCCCTCAGCTTTGCATTTCCTTGAAATAGCCCTGTTTCAGACACTACTCTAGGTAAGTGAATAAATAGCAAGGAGCTATTAGATACTTGTTCTGTAACCCTGGCCCATCACTGCACCATGTTTGTTTTACCTGGAATTGGAAGAGTTGGTCTAGATTATCTTGGTGCTTTGATTCAATCATTCCTTCTGCAAATATGTTTTTAAAGATTCATTTTAAGTAAGCTCTGCACCCAACATGGGGCTCGAGCTTACAACCCCGAGATCAAGAGTCGCATGTTCCACTGACTCAGCCAGCCAGGCACCCCTCCTACCTCAAATATTTTTTTAAAGATTTTATTTATTTATTTCACAGAGAGAGAGCAGGCACAGGCAGGGGGAGCAGCAGGCTTCCCGCTGAGCAAGGAGCTGGATGCAGGACTCGATCCCAGGACCCTGGGATCACGACCTGAGCCGAAGTTTAACCTACTGAGCTACCCAGGCACCCCTCCTTCTGCAATATTTATTGCACTCTATCAGATGCCAGTTACCAAGCTAAGAACTGGGGATGAGGTTGGGAAACAAAAGAGATGGGGTCCCTAACTTGTCAGAATGCATAGTCCAATGAGGGAGGCGGTCACTGACTAAGCAATCACACAAGAAATACAAGATAATGAAATGTGCTCAGTGCTACACAAGGGAAGTGCAGGGAGCTAGCTAGGAATGTGCACTTCAGGGAATAATTATAACCTGGCTGCATTCTGGAGTCCTCTGGGGTCTGTGCAGCTCAGAAACATGAGAAGGCTAGGGTTTCCCTCTTTTTGTGATGGTCAAGGCATATATCTTCTAGTAACTTCTTTTTCATGCTCTCCCTAAGAAAGCCAAAGAGCTGGCAACCTTCCATTGCATTTAAACCCCAGGTTCAATGGTTAAAAACATTAAGTACCAACCTTTCCCATCTCCAAGTAGCTGAAACCCCTTCCTCTCAGGTCCTATATGAAAAGCACAACAGGCTACCAAATAAAAATTGTTTAATCTTAAAGTAGCAAAGATCTCTCTGCCCCAGCCCCCTCTGCAATTTAAACCATGTCTCAGGCTTTGAGGAATTATTTCCACCTCCTGGTTCTGTGGTTCCATCGTCCCACACTGATGATTATGGAGAAGCCCGGACTTGCCAATTGCCACTTTGATGGGTGGTCTGAGTGCAGAGTCTCCAGGCTGCATGGGGCAGACAGAGCTACCCTTTCATCTCCTTGGGTGGAGTTTTAGGCTGGAGCCTGCCCAGAAATTTTGGTTCCAGTGCCCATTCTGCCACCCATCAGTTACAGAGTAACTCTAGGCAAGCCCCTTCCCCTCTTTGGGCCTCAGTTTCCTTATCCATAAAATAAGAGATTTAGACTCCATGTTTGATAAGATTCTTTGACTTGGGGATTCTCTAACCTCTTCTTTCTAAAATGTGTTTACTCAGACATTTTCCCCCCTGTCTTTTCGACTATTGTTCACAGACCAGTGACAGAAGGCAAGACAACCACTATTTGTAAATTATAATGAGTGGATGATTAGCTGCTTTCAAATTAGGCCTCCCTTCTTGGAAGCCAAGAGGCTTAGTTTCTAAGTTGTTTATCATTATCATTATTGAACACTGTTTTCTCACGAAAACCCAGAGGGGCAGGGGAGAATGACAAGCAGATGTTTTGTTATTAGGGGCCCTGGGGGATGATTTGAGACTTTCACTGCAGTGATCATTCTCTAGATTCTTCTCGAGTCAGCAGAAGCTTTGATGAACTCAACAGAGGGCAGGGGGATTGGACAGGCACAGAACAGAGGCCTGTTGAGAGAAAGCCTGGCTTAACAGAAAGCTACTAGGGATAACAGTTCCAGGCGGTAGACAGTGAGGATTATGAAATTAGTATTTTTATGTAACACTTTGCAAAGAGATTTCACTGCCATTGTTTCATTTTCTCCTCGGGAAACAGCTACTGCTTGAGCTCAAACCGCTATCATCTCCACGTGAATCTCTCTCATTGTGTAGTCTCCCTGGCTGTGGTAGATTGCCTGTAAAAATGGTCACCCAAAATCTATAGAGACAGAAAGTAGATTAGTGGTTGCCCATGGATGGGGGAGGAGGGCTAGTTCCAATCTCCTTGAATCAGAGCTGGCCTTGTAGCTTGCCTTGACTAGTAGAATGTGGAGGAAATAATGCAGGAGTTCCAGAAGGCAGGCCTCAAAAGATCTGGCAACTCCCACTGTTACCATCTAGAGGCCCAGCCACCATGTAAGCAAGTTTGGGCTAAGAATAAGGTTTCTCAGCCTCGGTGCTATTGACGTTTTGGGCCAGACAGTTCTTTGTGGTGGCGGGCTATCTGATGCACTGTTGGATATTTAGCAGCACCTTTGGCCTCTACCCACTAGACACTCCAGTTGTGACAACCAAATGATCTCTAGACATTTCCATGTATCCCCTGTGGGAGAAAATCACCCCTGCTTGAAAACCACTGGACTAGACTACTGAAGAATGAGAGGCCACGTGGTAAGAAAGGCCCAGCCAGCCACCAGCTGCTCCAGCCATCCCAGCCACACGTAGGAGTGAAACCGTCTTGGAGGTTCTACCCTCAAGGGAGCACCCAGTTGAATGTAACCAAATGATAACCTTAGCTGACAGCACATGAAGCAGAAGAACTGAGCCTAGTCAATTCACAAAATCACAGGAAATAATATATCATTGTAAGCCACTAAGTTTTGGGGTCATGTGTTTTGTAGCAATGGATAACTGCAATACAGGCCTATCTCCATTCTTGCTACCATTCATTCTCTGCACTTTCAAGGCTACTAGATTTCCCTTTCTAAAATACACTTGTGGGGGTGCCGGGGTGGCTCAGTCGGTTAAGCATCTGCGTTCAGCTCAGGTCATGATCCCAGGGTCCTGGGATCAAGCCCCGCATGGGGCTCCCTGCTCAGTGAGGAGTCTGCTTCTCCCTCTCCCTCTACCATTCCCCCCCACTTGTACTCTCTGGCTTTCTCTATCTCTCTGTCAAATAAAATAAAATAAAATAAATTTGTGAAATTCCTCAATTCTATTCAGACTTTTCAGGGCCTTCCCCACCATCGACAGGAGGAAGTACAAACTCCTTAGCATGGTCCACAGAGCCCTTTATAATCTGGTCTTTCTTTAGGATACCCTCAAACCCTGAGATTCAAACTATACATGTCTACTTGCAATTTATCGAACAGCCCATTCTTTTTTATACCTCTAGGTCCTTTCTCAGGCTGTGCTCTTTGCCTGTTACTCTCTTCCAACCTGTAAGTTCACACACTCCCTGAAAATTCAGATTAAATAGCATCCTCTTCAGAAAGTCCATGCAGATCCCACCATCTGAAACGCTTTCTCCCTTATGACCTCAAAATAACCATGTATATGTCTCACACTATGTGCACCTACCTCAAACCACGTTGCATTTCATGTTTTATTCATACTTCTTTTTTTTAAAGATTTTATCTTCAAGTAATCTCTACACCCAGCATGGGGCTCAAACTCACAACCCGGAGATCAAGAGTCACATGCTCTACTGACTGAGCCAGCCAGGTGCCCCCTGTCTTATTCACACTTCTTTTTTTTTTTTTTTAAGATTTTATTTATTTATTTGCAAGAGAGAGAATGAGAGACAGAGAGCATGAGAGGGAGGAGGGTCAGAGGGAGAAGCAGACTCCCCACTGAGCAGGGAGCCGATGCGGGACTCGATCCCGGGACTCCAGGATCATGACCTGAGCCAAAGGCAGTCGCTTAACCGACTGAGCCACCCAGGCGCCCCTTATTCACACTTCTGATGAGACTGTGAAAACCTTGAAAGCTAGAACTGAGTTTTTTCTGTTGCTTTGTTGACAGTACCTGGCGCATCATAGGACCTCAATAAATATTTGCTGAGTGGACATAGTAGGTTGAACAAGTATTACTATTTCTGTTATGTAGATAAGGAAATGGGGGGTCAGAAAAGCTAAGCAGCTTGTCCAAAGTTGCTCAGTGAGTAGATTCCACAAACCAGGTCTTCAGGCTCCACCACCAATTTATTCCCCACTTCTTCTTATCTCGCTTTACTCCTGAACACGCTTGGCGGTGCACACCCAAAGTGTACCTGGTCAATCCACAAGCTGACTTCTCATCACTATGCCGTGACTTGTAATGCCAGCAACTCCTAAGCTTGAACAGTTAACGAGTAACCTTATCCTTCTTGTCCCAGTGGGTGCCAGTCATAATCTTCGGAAAAAGCTAATGAACTAGACACAAGAAGGACTCTGCGTCTAGAAGTCGTATAGAATGGAAGCCCAACTCAAAATGGCTTATGGAAAGCAGGAATGAGAAAAGTCTGGGGAATCTGGATTCAGGTGCACCTGGATCTGGGGATCAAATGATATCATCAGGCTCTTTCATCCTCCCCTCCCCCCGCTTGCCATTTCTTTTCCCAGCTCCACATCCTTTATCGTGGCTTCATTCTTAAGTTCCAGGTAGTGGCCTCTGGCAGCTCTAGGCTTAGTTCTTTCTTACTGCTATCAATCTCATCAGAAAGAGAGTTTTCTATCACTTTGACTCCAACAAAGATCCCAGAATTAGGTATCATTGGATAGGTGTGGATCATGAATGCATTCTTTTTTTTTTAAAAGATTTTATTTATTTATTTATTTGACAGAGAAAGACACAGCGAGAGGGAACACAAGCAAGGGGAGCGAGAGAGGGAGAAGCAGGCTTCCCGCCAAGCAGGGAGCCCGATGCAGGGCTCGATCCCAGGACCCTGGGATCATGACCTGAGCCGAAGGCAGACGCTTAATGACTGAGCCACCCAGGCACTCCTCATGTATCCATTCTTTTCTTTTTTTTTTAAGATTTTATTTATTTATTTGACAGAGAGAGAGAGACAGCGAGAGAGGGAACACAAGCAGGGGGAGTGGGAGACGGAGAAGCAGGCTTCCCGCTGAGCAGGGAGCCCGATGCGGGACTCGATCCCAGGACCCTAGGATCATGACCTGAGCTGAAGGCAGACGCTTAACGACTGAGCCACCCAGGGGCCCCTCATGTATCCATTCTTGAGCCAATCACTGTGTCTGTGGACTTGGGAATTGCCTATTGGCTAGGCTCATCTGAGATGGATGCAATGGCCAGTTTCTGAAATGGCCCTCAGTGACCTTGCCTTCAGATACTCATGCCCTTATATGGTCCCCTCCTACACTAAACCAAGGTTATGTGAACAATAGAAATACAACTGAAGTGATGCCAGGTGACTTCCCAGGCTAGGTCATAGAGGTGTTGCTGCTGCTTCTTTCTTTTTTTTTTTTAAGATTTTATTTATTTATTTATTTATTTATTTATGAGAGAGTGAGAGAGCACATGCAAGCGGGGAGAGGGGCAGAGGGATACGGAGAGAGAGAATCTCAAGCAGACTCCCCACTGAGCATGGAGCTTGATGCAGGGCCTGATCCCAGAACCCTGAGATCATGACCTGGGCCGAAATCAAGAGTCGGACACTTAACTGACTGCACCACCCAGGCACCCCAAGGAGAGAGAAAATCTTAAGCAGCCTCCACGCCCAGCGTGAGCTTGACACAGGGCTGGATCTCACAACCTTGAGATCATGACCTGAGCCAAAATCAAGAGTTGGATGCTTAACCAAGTGAGCCACACAGGCGCCCCAGTATTTTATTCTTTTTGATGCTATTGTAAATAGAAGTGTTTTCTTAATTTCCTTTTTTTTTTTCGTCTCCATACCCAACATGGGGCTCAAACTCATGTCTCTGAGATCAAGAGTCACGTGCTCTTCTGACTGAGGCAGCCAGGCACCCCCATGATTATTATTGCCTTAAGTCACTGAGTTTTGGGGTGATCTGTTGAACAGCAGACATAACTAACAAAATTACTTATCCCTCAACTTTGGGTAAGGAATCAGTCCTACTCCATGTGGACTGAAGCGGAAGGAATGATTCCCTTAGGAGTAATCACATTGCTGTTAGTGGGAAGGTGAACAGAGGAAATGAACACTGGGTGAACCACACAACAGCTAACCCAACAATGGGTTCTCCATGGACACATACTTGCTGGAAGAGTGAAGCACTAAGATGACACTATTTCATTTTAGGTGGCTCTGAGCATCAGGGCCAGGGGGATTCAGACCCAGATATTCCTATGCCGATTTTCCAGCTCCAACTACTGACAGTTTTTCTCCCAAGTTTTCCCTAGACTTGATTGGTTATGGGCACCACAGACAATTCACTTTCATTGTCAACCTAAATATTTGCTCTTAAAGTAAGCTATTTGTTGTTTTTCTTTTCATCTAGAGAATTGAAGCCTGCAATTCCTCCATATTGTGTGACTAATGTATAACTTAAGCCTTCTGCTGTTAAAATGGCTTTTTAATTTAATTTCAGTTGGACATATGTTAGCTTAGACAAAGATGTCTCCTTTGGAAGTTCACATTCCTTATTAATCTCTTCTGCCAAAGAAGAGAAAACAGAGATAAAGGAAATATAAGGGTTAACACTCCAACCAATAGGGAATCTCCTTCCTTCCTTCCTCTCCAATAAATTTCTGGAGCACCTATCATGTGCCCGGCATTGTCTATATTATCTCATTAAACCTCCTGATGATCATGAAGTGGGTATTAATGACCCCTTTTAACAGTTGAGGAAACTGAGACATATTTGGAGAAGCTAGTTGTCTTATTGGCTGATTTGTCTTTTTACAGTTCTGTTATTTAGCTCCAAAACCTTGGTGATATTAATACCCATAAGGAAAGATGAAACTTGCCCATACATTTTTGCCAGAAGTCTTATTTTAAGTTTTCTCTGCGCCAAAGGCTGCTACTCATGATTTCCTTCCAACCAATCACCAAAATACAGATTATATTTCCTGTGTGCCCAATGTGTGTGGTGCCAGAGGGAAAAAACATGGAGTTTCTGGCAACTTTTCTGCCCCTTCTGTTACCAGACTGAAGTGGGTCTACTCTTTGGTGAGTTATAAGACAGACTACATCAGATGGAGTTGCCATACACGTCATCTTTATTTGTACAAATAAGATTATGGGGAATAATTTCCAAAGCCGTGACTCTCCAAACAAGGGAAAGCAGGGTCCTTGGGACGAATATTCAAAAGGGGATTTCAACATTACAACAAGGCTGAGGTAACTGTTGGTCATTTCTAGCACTTTCTGATTCATCTCTGCAGGCATCTTCCTCAGATGTTTCTTTTTCTGTTCTGGCAGTTTGTTAGTTTGTTTCTAAAAAGTAAGGTAGACAGGCAGAAGCAGCTAGGAGTTTAGTTCCTAAAAGGTAAAATGGACAGTGAAGCAGAAGCTTCTACTAGAAATTTCCTGAGTTCCTGGGTCAGGCTGGTGACACTTCCATATCAGTAGATGATCAATTTTGCCTGAAAAATGACGCCAATAAGGGAAGCACCCACTGTTTTGACACAGTTTGCAGCATTTGGCCACAGAATTCTTCCTGGACTTGAGAACCCGGAACGTAGGCAAGCCCTTGGTAGAGAGGTTATGAGGGCAAACTCTGGAGCTAGACAAAGCTGGGTTCAAATCCCCAGTCCATCAACTTACAAGCTTTGTGACCCTGGTTTGGTCTCTAAACCTCTCTATAAAATGGGATAATATTAGTTTTTGTCTCTTACAATTCTTTTTTTTTTTAAGATTTTATTTTTAAGTACTCTACACCCAAAATGGGCCTCAAACTTACGACCCCAAGATCAAGAGTCACATGCTCTACCAACTGAGCCAGCCAGGCAGCCCCTATAATTCTTTTTTTTTTTTTAAAGATTTTATTTATTTGACAGAGAGAGAGAGAGAGAGAGCGCGCAAGCAGGGGGAGCGGCAGGCAGAGGCAGAGGGAGAAGCAGGCTCCCCGCTGAGCAGGGAGCCCAATTTGGGGCTTGATCCCAGGACGCTGGGATCATGACCTGAGCCAAAGGCAGATGCTTAACTGACTGAGCCACCCAGGCGCCCTGGCGGTGATGGGTTTTGAGTCCTTACTGTGTGCTAGGCACTGAGATGAAGCCAGGGTTGTGTACTTTTTTTTTTTTTTTAAAGATTTTGTTTATTTGACAGAAAGAGACACAGCGAGAGAGGGAACACAAGCAGGAAGAGTGGGACGGGGAGAAGCAGGCTTCCTGCGGACCGGGGAGCCCGATGTGGGGCTCGATCCCAGGACCCTGGGATCATGACCTGAGCTGAAGGCAGACGCTTAACGACTGAGCCACCCAGGCGCCCCAGGGTTGTGTACTTTTAACTAGCTTTCTGTGATGATTCTGATGCACAGCTGGACTTGGGAAATACCAACTCTATACCACCTAAGACATTCTGTGGAAAATTTGCATTTTGCTTTTAAGATAATTATACCACATGGGGAGCCTGGGTGGCTCAGTCGCTTGAGTGTCTGCCTTCAGCTCAGGTCATGATCCCAAGCTCCCGGGATTGAGCCCCACATTGGGCTCCCCGCTGAGTGGGGAGCCTGCTTCTCCCTCTGTCTGCCGCTCCCCCTGCTTGTGTGCTCTCTCTCTCTCTGTCAAATGAATAAAATCTTTTTTTTTTTTTTAAGATTTTATTTATTTATTTGACAGAGAGAGAGAGACAGCGAGAGAGGGAACACAAGCAGGGGGAGTGAGAGAGGGAGAAGCAGGCCTCCCGCTGAGCAGGGAGCCGGATGCGGGACTCGATCCCAGGACCCTGGGATCCTGACCTGAGCTGAAGGCAGATGCTTAACGACTGAGCCACCCAGGCGCCCCAAAATGAATAAAATCTTTAAAAAAAAGAAAGATAGCTATAGCACAGCCTTCTTGATTTAAAACAAAAAACAAAACCCTTTTGTATTGCATACACACAGAAATGTGTACAACTCATAGGTGTACAATTTGATGACTTTTCCAAATTGAACACATCTATGTAGCTACCCAAGATGAAGACATGGAATGTCCCAGTCTCACTTGTGGCCCCTTCCAGTCACCAGCCCCAGAGGTAACCACCATTCTAACCCATCACCACTCACTAGTTTTGCCTGTTCTAGAACTTCCTATAAACAAAATTGTAGTCTGTACTACTTCGCTTTCTTTTGCTCAACATCATGTTCATGCTTCTAACTTGTTAAAACTACTCTTTTGGATTAAATGTGTAAAACGATGACTGAGAAGGTTAGGAAGGAGATGGAAGCCTGAGATCCTGAAAGACCAGGTACAATACTTGGATTTTCCAAGAGGTGGAATCTCTGGAAAATAGGACAGGGAAGGGGGCGTGGTTATAGTCCGGCCTGTTCCCTGTGGGGGCGGAGTCTTAAGTCTGGGGGCGTGGCCACTGGCCCGTTTTCCCGGCGGCAGTTGGCACCGGGGGCGGGGCCCGCCGAGGCTTCCTGTCTGCGCCTGCGGAATCGCCGTTTGACCCCGGAAGTGCCGGCTCATTGGGAGCTGTCACCGTGGACCGCGGCAGCGGCGGCGGCGGCAGCGGTGGCTGTGACGGCGGCACAGCGCCGGTAGTGGAGCCGCCGAGGTGAGTGCGTGGCTGGGCCCTGCCGAATGGGGGCATCGGATGTGGGACGAGCCGCGGCCATGCCTCAGGCGGCCACGAGCCTCCCCATCTGCCTGGCGGGGCCGAGACTGACGCTCCCGTGAGTCGCCCCTGAGGCCAGGCCGCTAGAGCCGGGAGTCTCGGGTTCGAGGCTCAGCCTCAGAGTGATGAGTCACAGTCCTCCTACCCTCACTCCGGGTTTCAGTTTCCTTGGAGTTCATTCATTCGTTCAACAAATATATGTCCATCGCTTCCTACGTGTCAGCCACAGATCTAGGCACTGGGGATACAAACAGCAAGACAGATAAGCACCCTCCCTTATGGAGCATACAGTCCAGTGGGAGGAGACAGTCAACGACAAATAAAGGCACAAGATAATTAAAGATATGACAGTAACTGCGGAGTGAATACTTTAGATTGGGCAGTCTGGGAAGGCCTCTGAGGAAAGTAATATTGAAGGGTGATGACAGTCAGAGAAACTGAGGCAGTATTTGCCCTGGAGACGCTCCCAGGCCTTATTGTAATTGGTGCTTGCACCAAGCTCACCTTCTAAAGAAAGCCCTTTTTAAAGTTTGGGCTTCTGCTGCCCTGCTTGGCATAAAGGATGCAGTGGTGGGCACAGATTTCATCACGATCAATGTCCTTTTCCTTTTGGAACTTAGAGTCTCATCTTCGCCTAGTTAATTTCTACCCATACTTTAGATGAAAACTCGGATCTTCCTTGACATGCTCCCTCCCTCAAGTCTGTTCTCTATTAAATGCTGTCATAGCCCCATGTGCCTGATCTACATAGCATACATCGTGGTATTTTATTAGTTTGTATAGCTATTTGATTCATATCTGTCTTTCGCATAAAGACTGTAAACTCTGTGAAGGGCAGGACCAAATCTGTTATTTGCCCACTTTGGTATTCTTCAGGCTTCAGTGCCTGGCACATAGTAGGTGCTCAAAAACTTTTTGAATGGCTGAATGAAATTATTAACATGGTCTTTGCTCTCCAGTGGTTCATAGGCAGTCTCTCTGCCACCGGGTTATTGTCTTTTCTTTCTGATTATATCTCTTTTCTACTTAAATGACTCCTCACTGCCTTTAGATGAAAGGCCAAAATCTTTAGCGTCACATTGGAGGCTCTTTTTTAAAATGTCTTCATCTTTCCTATCTAACCTCCTCTCTCAACTTCCATCATCCCCTACCTGACCTTGTGTTTTCAGCCATACCAAATGTCTCCCTCTTCTTTCAAAGCCACTGGTTCTGAGCCTGTGTTCACACTTGCTCTTCGCTTGGAATGCCCTTCCTCCCCATCCTTTCCCCCTATCCTTCAACAACCAGGTTATGGGTCACCTTCTTGGAGACATCCTCCCTTTCTCTCTTGTGCTTGTTTTGAAAATTTCCTGTTACAGCTCTGATCACACTGAATGATAGTCATTTACATGCCCAGGACCCAGAAGGTATTCAGTCAGCCTTTTCTGAGTAAATGAGGAAGTCCAAAGTGTTGTGCCTATGGTTGGGACTTGTAATCACAAGTAAACTTTATTGAGTGTTTATTACATGCCAACTGCTGTGTTGAACACTTAGCATTGATTACTTCTCACATCTCAGTTTTACAGATGAGGAAATCAAGGCTTAGAGAGTTTAAGGAACTGTCTCCAGGTCTCAAACATGGGTAGGAAAAGGTGGAGCCGGAATATGAATCCAGGCTGCAGAACTATAAAGCTTTTAACCACCACACCAGCCTGAGTCTGAACTGCCTTTACAGGCACTGGCTTGTAGGAGTGCATTTCTTCTGAAATCAGATGCTGTCTCTACCTGTCTAGGCCTGGCCTCCAGGGCCTAGAAGTTAAAGGATGAAGAGCCACTACCTACTATGGCTCTTTCCCCAACCTAGGTCCCTACATTGGACACTCCCACACACCGTCTTTGGCAGGTGAACATGGAAAGAACTGGGCCTGTGAGTCATTTAGACTTCTGGACTGGCAAGCAGACCCCTGGTGTTTTCAGCTGCCCTCCCAGCATCACTGGGGGGTTAGGAAAGAAGTATTTTTAGTCTGTTCAGCACAAAAGATCCAGGTGCCAAGGCAGAAGGGCTGGGCTTCAGTTTCAACTTGGTTACTAATGTATCTGCCTTGAGCAAATCAGAGCCCCTCTTTGGACATCTGATAGTCCCTGTTGTCTGTAACTAGGTTGTTGTGAGAGGCTAGTACAACAGTAACTTGATTAGAAGTAACGTCTGTGCAACATGTGTATATTATCTACGTTTTGGAAAGCTGAAAGGTGAAAACTCAGCTAAGCCCCTTTCATTACTTCGCACCTTATGATTTTTTTTGAGGCCACCTCACGTGTGCAGGGACCACATGTCTGACCCATGGAGATCCTAGAGCTGGAACAGGTCTTGAGGACTAGAGAGAGTGGTCCTGTCTCTTTTACATCCTCTAGAATGGATATCTTCACAGTCTTTAAAACAGCCCATGAACTGGGGCGCCTGGGTGGCTCAGCCGGTTAAGCGGCTGCCTTCAGCTCAGGTCATGATCCTGGGGTCCTGGGATCGAGCCCCACGTCCGGCTCCCTGCTCAGCAGAGAGCCTGCTTCTCCCACTCCCTCTGCCTGCCACTCTGCCTACTTGTGCTCTCTCTCTTTCTGTCAAATAAATAAATAAAATCTTAAAAAACAAACAAAAAAAACAGCCCATGAACTAAGGTTCCTCGTGTACCAAGCTGCTTCTTACCTCCTTACCTTTGCTCCTACTGTTTCCCCGGCCTGCAGCACCCTCCTTCCTGGCTAATCTCCACTATCAGGACTCAATTCAGGCTCTCCTGATCATTTAGGCTCCCCAGAAATGCTTTCTTGACAGCAATACCCCCTGCAAGCTCAAGTACACTAGACTCAGTACAGCGAATGGTTAAGAGCCGGCCAGCTTCACCAACTATAACTGAGTCCTAGGGCGAGTTTGTTATCTTCTCTGAGTCTCTATTTCCTCACTGATAAAATGGAGATAAAATTAGACCTAACTTTAGAGTTGTCCTGAGCATTAATATATGCAAAGCTAGTTGATGCTGAGAAAAGCCCTAGGGAAAGCACCAGCACATGATAAGCATGTTCCTGCTGCTGCCATTATCGTTGTAATTATTGGGCCATAAGCTCCTGTGGGGCAGAGACCCTGCATTATCACTGTCTTAATAACACTAGGGCCTGGCCTAATATCTGAGATATGGGACATCCCATAACTCATGGCTGACCGTGCCCCTCAGCTTATCTGTGAGGTTCTCAGAAGGTGACGGATGGTTTCCTCATCCCAGCCTCAATATGTCTTTGTGTTGTCATTGAGACTGTGTCATTGAGACTGTGTTGGCCTTATATGGCCTTATATGGCATCTAAGGGGCCTACTTCACTTCCATTCCGTGATCCAGCCAATATGCGTGTCCCTTCTGTGGGGCAGGCCAAGTAGAATCATGGAAAGAACATTGGATGGGAAGACAAGAGACATGGCGTCTGCCACTCACTGACTCAGAGGCAGGCTTGGGCCTCTGCAGAAAAGAGCTCACACTGGCGAGTTTCTGTGAATTCTCTCATCCTCTCTGGTCCTTCTGTTCATCCACGTCCTTCTTCCCTGGAGCCTAGGGAGGTTGTAAAATCTTAAAACCCTCTACAAGTGAGGAAAGGCCCATCCCTCCATCCCTGAAAAGACTGCAGATCTGCTGGGGCGCCTGGGTGGCTCAGTCGGTTAAGCGGCTGCCTTCGGCTCAGGTCATGATCCCAGGGTCCTGGGATTGAGCCCCGCATTGGGCTCCCTGCTTGGCGGAGAGGCTGCTTCTCCCTCTCCCTCTGTCTGCCGCTCTGCCTACTTACACTGTCTATCTCTGTTAAATAAAAAATTAAAAACTAAAAAAATAGACTGCAGATCTGCTTAGAATTATAAGAAAAGTGTCCTTATATTGAGTCACTCATCAAACAGTTGACGAGGCCAACTCTGTACCAGGCCTGTGCTGGTCACGGAAAAGATAGCAAGAGAAGGAGAGCCCAGGCACTGTCTTCAGAGAGCTCACAGGCCAAGGAGGGCATAGAGCTGGAGCCCTAATAAAGATCATCTAGGTCCTTTTAGCCAGTACTTCACAAAGAGGGTGGGAATGTTTCAGGAGTCACCTGGCAAGTGTCTTCCTCCTCAGTTGAGAGCTCTTGCTTTAGGCAGAAAAGTCAGCTCCGTCTGGATTAGTAGGTGCAGGCACCAGGCCTTTGAGGCTCAAGTCAGGAGCCTCCTGAGGCCAGAGGGTGAAGCTTCTCTCCTGGCTCTGGCATCAGTTCCAGGGCCGGCCCCTGCCACCAGGAGCCTATGTGTCTGCTCTCTTCTTCCCATCCATATTCCTTTCAGGAGGGTCACGCAGCACAATGCCAGCTCTGCCCTTGGACCAACTCCAGATCACCCACACGGACCTGAAGACAGGAAAACTGAGGACTTCACCAGCGCTGGTGAGCGGTACCTTGAGGCCGTTCAGCCTGATATTATCATTCTTGCAATTTCAGAAGCAAAAAGCAAATTCCTCCTTTATCTGTTCCGAGAATGACCCGAGGGCCACAGTCAGTAATTCAGTAGCTGGGATACTACTAGGTCCTTCCAGGCCCAGTGCAGAAGTTTCCTTTCTGAGCAGCAGCTCGAATTTGAGTAGTATTTTCCATGTTGCCACCCCATACCTTGCCCCCAAAGCATTTCATTTTGAATCAGAGTCTGATGGCGGTTGAGACTCAACCTGAGCTGGCCTAGAAAAAGATCCAGCCCAAAGCCAGGTTTGGGGATTTGACCCTGCGGGAAGCGTTCAGGTTTCAGGTAGGCCTTTTTTTGGAGCTATCTCCCCTGCTATCCACACTTCAGGGGGAACACCAGTTTCAGGGGTCAGGCTGCCTTTTATCACAATGGGCTAAGAAGCGCCACCTGCCACATACCAACTCTGCAGGGCTTGGGAGACTGAAAAATAAGGAGGCTGTGAGCGTGCTGATTACCAGCTGCAGAGTGAGATTAGGGCTGCGGAGAGGTGCCAGGCTGAAGGAGACAGAGGTGGGGACTGCAGTCCCCACACCCACTTACCATTTTCCCAAGAATATGAGCTTACTTGAGCAAGGTGGGAGGAAGTATTTTCTAGGGGAGCTTGAGTAAAGTCGTGGGAAACAAGAGCTTGGTGTTGGATTTCCTGCTTTCTGGATGGCTTCTTATTACTTCCTAACTCCTCTCTGATAGTAGGACTTAACATTTATAGAGCACTTGCTCTGGGCCAAATCTTTCTAAACACTTTACCTGGATTATCTTGTTTAAGCCCCGTGAGTAGGTATTTGATTGTTCCCATTTTACAGATGAGGAAACTGAAAGTTCAAGGTCACAGAACTAGGAAATTAAGGGAGCCAGAATAGGAAGCCAGGTAGACTGACCCTGGATCTCATACCCTTAACCCTTCTGCTATAAAGCCTGCCATTTCTTTTTTATAACCTTTTTATGTGAGAAGGATATTTATCAGAAAATCTAGATCTGTTCTGCTCAACATGGTAGCCACCCAGTGCAGTAGTCATTCACTACAAATAGGGATTTGGCACACTTGAAATGTGGATAGTTTGAGGAACTGCATTTTTAAATTTAATTTTAGTTAAATTAAAACAGCCCATGCAGTGAGTGCCTACAGTATTTTGCCAGCACAGATATAGCACAGTTCCATTAACACAGAAGATTCTGTTGGGCTGGGAGAGACGGATCCTTAAGTAGTTGACTCTGATTTTCCACCTCAGTCCTTCCCCGTGTACTTAATACCTGGGTTGCTAGGCTGTGGGCTCCATGAGAACAGGAACCTGGTCCCTTCCCTTCATTATGGTTTCCCAGTGCCAGGTGCATTTCTTTCAGGAAACATTCAGTAAATGAGTCAAGGACTCCAACCAGGCCTTGTGACAGACCCTGGAGCTACAGAGAAAAAAGACATGGTTCCTGCCCTTGTGGGGTCTATGGACTAAGAGAAAAGCAGACCAGTAGCTCCTCCACAGTGTGATCAGGGTTGTCTTAGAAGTGGCTACATGAATGCAGAGCCCAGGCCACTGATAAGACTGAAGGAGTGGGTGGGGCAGGGAGGTCTTGGGGCTGGTGGGAGGGCAGGTGCAGCTAGGGAAGGCTTCCTAAGAAGGAGGGGGATCCTGAACTGGGGGAATAAACACTAGCCATGCAGAGCAATGGGAGAAGGATGAACCTGGCAGGAGGACCCAAGTATCCCGTCCTGGAGTCTGGAGAGCCCGACTCCTACCCAACCACCAGTCACTTGGGGTAGAAGCAGTATCATTGAGTTAAGGAGCACAAGCTTTGTGTTAAATCTCACACATACTTAGCCACGTAACTAGAACATTGTAAGCACTCAGTGATGGTGATGATGATGACAACAGTGACAGTGGCAGAAGGTTCGAATGGAGAATAGGGTGGCAAGAGGGACGAGCTGAGGGAGACAGCTGCCTGATGAAGGAGTGGTCTTATTGAAGAGACTTGTACCCACTGTATATTTGTCTCTTTAGTCCCAACTTAGGGCAAGGAGATCTCTAGCCAAGGGACAGCCACCACGCTGCCTTTGCAGGGTGATAGGTGGAGCTAATGTTTATCGAGTAGCTACTGTGCACACAGCACAGACTTGGTGCTATTGAAAATCCGAAAGAAATAAAGTCTTGAGCCACAATGAGTGAATGGGCTGTTGAGGAAGACAAGACTCATGTAAGTGGAACATGTAGGGAACAGGGCGAAATGGTTTTTTGGCGAGATCAGCAGAACAGAAGTTTGATGGGCAGAGAATGTCCAGAAAGCTTCACAGAGCAAGTGGGACCTGAGCCAAGCTCGAAGGGTGGAAGATACAGCTGGGGCCTGCTGGTCTCTGCCCTGAAAGCTCCCACGGTTCCTGTCACCTACAGAATAAAGTCCCCACTCTTGAGTTTGGCATTCAAGGTCCTTCAAAGAACTTGGTGGGATCTGGTCCTTCATGACCCGCATTCATGCTTTGTCCAGCCAGCAAATGTATACGGAGTCTGCTCGATGCCAGATATGTTCTAGGGACTGGGAATGCTGTGAGCAAAGCCCAGACTGCTTCCAGAGACCTACGGCTAATAGGGGAAACAAAGAAGGCATGCCCTTCCTTTTCATATAACTTTATTGGGGCATGATTGAAAGACAATAAACTGTACATATTGAAAGTATACAACTTGGTTGGTATTGATATTAGTATACACCTAGGAAACTGTCATCATAATCAAGATAATGAACATTTCTACCGCTCCCAGAAAGTTTCCTTGTGCCCTTCTGTGACCCATCCTTTCTTCTCTCCCCATGTGCAGCAGCCACTGATCTGGAAAGTACTTTTGACGCAGTTCAACAGGTGCTGTGGTTGGGGAAGCACAGAGTGCAGGTATTGGGGGAGCCCAGGTGAACACCTAACATGGTCAGAGGTGGGAGTTGGGGAGACTTCCTGGAGTAGGTGAGGTCAGAGCTGGGATCAGAAGGCTAAGCAGCGAGACCAGGATAGCACGTGGGTACTGGAGGTTATTCAGCAGTCTGCAGTGTAAGCTTTGGTTCAAGTCCTGCCTCAGTTGCCTCCTTAGCCCTGTGACCTTAGCAAAATTCCTGAACCTTACTGCTTCTTTGTTTCCTCCTCTGTAAAATGGGAAGAATACTATCTCCCTTTTAAATAGTTATTGATGAAAAATAGGCTGTGGGACATACCTACTCAGCAGCCGGCACAGGGCAGGTCTTGTTAAGTGGTGGCCTTTATTATCACCATTCCAGTGTTCTCTCCCTCCATATCTATTTCCCACCACCCATGCAGTCTGGGCCCTTTTTTCTCATGGCCCATTTTTATGCCTTCATAATACACCATTTCTTCCATCAAAAAATCCTTCTCATTTCCAAGGCCCAGCTTAGATGCTGCTTGCCCTGGGAAGTTGTCCCTTGTCCTCCAGGTGCAGATAATCACCTTTGGCCCTCCTACAGTCCCTCTGCCAGGTTTGGGTGTCACTTTCTCTGTTTTGTGCTCACTTACTGGCTTAGATGTGCATCTCCCCCTCCGGAGCATAGGCTCTGTGAGCATGCAGATGTTTTCTCCATGTGCCTCACCACACAACAGCGTGCCAGGAAATGTTTGTAGGAATGCAAGGATGGCCAAATCTCAGGATGTGTGTGTGTGTGTGTGTGTCTGTCTGTCTGTCTGTCTGTCTGTCTGTCTCTCTGTCAGAGTAGGAGGCGATGAGTTGCCTTGCCTAAGAAGTGACCTAAGAGATGAGGTGTCAACGGAAAGATGAGGGGAGCAGCGTGGAAACCAAGGAGATGAATTTAGGTCCTAGAGAGTAGTTTTGAACTTGTTTCAGTCAGCAGGATTCCCTTTTTCAAAAAGTTTGTCCCTGGAAGCCCACTGTATAAATTCTGATTTCAATGGGAGGGGTCCTGAAGACCCACCTGATAGGGGCCCCCGAGGAATCCTTGTGGGATCCAAAGACTCCACAGTTTGAAAACTTGCATCAGGCAGTAGGGAGGCATAGGGGGTTCTTGAGGAAACCAACCAATCAGTCATGATTTTCCTGTCCCCCTGGACTGACAGACCTGGAAGTGGGTGGATTATGGTTGATAACTGCTGATACGTTGCCCGGCCTTCCTCCTATTACCACTTCCCCCAGAGAAAGCAGCCCTTATGTAGTCAGAGGAGAAAACTGAGCTCATCATCTCTTCTTTATGGTGAACAAAGTAAGGTTTGTTCATGGCAAGGTAAGGGTTGGGAGAGAGAACTTTTGATTCTAAGCTGAGACCTGCAATTACTTGATTAGCATCTTTTCTTTTTTTTTAATTTTTTTATTGTTATATTAATCCCCATACATTACATCATTAGTTTTAGATATAGTGTTCCATGATTCATTGTTTGTGCATAACACCCAGTGCTCCATAGCATCTTTTCTTTAAAAGCAAAAAGTTACCGAGGTTTTTTCCCGATTCTAAGGATATAGCATGATACATACAGTATGATACTATTTATGTAAGAAAGGTGAAAAGAGATTTAAAATACCTTCTATGGGTATATTTTCCCATAAAAGCCTAGAGAAGGTCTGCAAGGACACTCACCTAATGGTGAGTGGTCACCCCTGGGAGGATGTGGGGACTGGGAGTGTGGTCCCAGAAGACTCACCTTCTCTGCAGGGTTGTAAGTTTTGAAAGAAAAGATGTGCATGTCTCCCTTGTATAATTACAAAATAACTTAAAAAGTAATACATGTATATGTTTTTTAAATTGGAAAATACATTCGAGTCATAATTCCCCTCTCCAAAGATAACCACTATTAGCTTTGGTATGTTAACTGCATTACTGCATTCCCCGCCCCCCAGCCCCAGCCGTTTTTTTTGTTTTTTTTTTTTAACCTGGGTTAAAAATATATACTTCTTTAAAGATCCCCAAACTGATTATATATTAAATAGGTTTATGTCCTGCTTTCTCTTCCCTTGACCTTTCCCCATGTCATTAAATATCCTCCAAAACACATATTTTTTAATGCCTGCCTAGCGTTCCCTGGATGCAACCAAGCCCCCTTTGTTAGAGACACTTGGTTCTTTATGCTTAAAAACTCCTTGGAGGGTCACTGGTTGGAACAGCCAAGTGTTGTCATTGCTGTGGGTTGGCAAATGGGCCCTCGCTGACTAACCTCTGCCACGTTAACACGTGGTTTTTGGATCCGTAGCACCCCGAGCAGAAGGCAGACCGGTATTTTGTGTTATACAAACCGCCCCCTAAAGACAACATTCCCGCCCTAGTGGAGGAGTACCTGGAACGCGCCACCTTCGTAGCCAATGACCTCGACTGGCTCCTGGCCTTGCCTCACGATAAATTCTGGTGCCAGGTAACATTCTATCAAAATTAACACTAAGACAAAGCACATGACATGCCGTTCGTTGGTTGCTGTTGTTGTTTTTCTCGCCCTAGGAGATGCTTTTTTTCCTACTTCTTACACTGGATCCTTAACAGCAAATTGTGGTTTGGATTGCTCTGTCTTGTATCACAATCTTAATGATGTTTACACAACGCCTTCCAGCGTGTCATTTTTAGAAACTTGTGTTTAGCCCTCGGCTCATTCATACCTCCTTAGGCCCTTGGGGTTGGAGTGTTTGCCTTTAGGCCAGGGCTGGTAGGCCGTGAACCCCTGCGCAGTCCACCCACAAGCCCTTGGGCCTCAGTGACAAATCCTCGCTCTGATCTGTTGTCTGACATAGGTTATCTTCGATGAAACCCTGCAGAAGTGCCTGGACTCCTATCTGCGCTATGTACCCCGAAAGTTCGATGAGTGGGTGGCCCCGGCCCCTGAGGTTGTTGACATGCAGAAGCGCCTCCATCGAAGTGTTTTCCTCACTTTCCTCCGCATGTCCACTCACAAGGAATCCAAAGTAAGCCCCTGATCCCACAACAGGGCTCCACCCGACACCCAGCATCTCTGTGCCAGAGTCTCCCGCCCCTGGGAAGGAAGGCTCTGGAAGTATTGCGTTTCCTCTTTGTCTCCCCTCTGCCTTCATTCCCACCTTTGGGGAAGAAATCTGTGGCCACCCCCTTATCTGTGAATTCACTGGGTCTGCATTACATCCAGTGTTTTCATCAATGGGAGCTGAGGGCCCTTTGCCAGGGGACGCGTGACTCTGCCTTTTTTCATGCGTCAGAGGGTGAAAACATTGATTCTGATTTGTTAAAGGAACTTTTATGTGCTTTTTAAAAACCTTTGCTTTTCTCCCCCTGGTTTTAAAAATAACGCTGTCTCTAAACAACTCAAACATTACAGAAATATTTTGTAGATAGTAAAAGTCGCCACAAAATCCCTTTCCCCAAAAATAACCACCATTATGGTGCATGTTCCTTCAGGGAATTTTTTTCCTTTCAGTATATTTGTGTGTATGAGTGCATATTTATTTTTACAATAGGATCTTGCTTTTTTTTTTTAACTTCTGTAGTATGGAAATTTTCAAATATATGCAAAAGCATAATGAATCCCATGTACCTATCACCCAGCTTCAACAATTATCATTATTTTGCCAATCTTATTTTCTTTCTTCCCGAGTTTTTTTCCCCTAGAGTATTTTTTCCCCCAGAGTATCTTTTTTTTTTCTTTTGAGGGCGAGAGAGCGAGCATGAGTGTGTGAGTGAGTGCAGGGGAGGCAGAGGGGGAGGGCAGAGGGAGAGGGAAAGCGAGAATCTTAAGCAGGCTCCACACCCAGCACAGAGCCCAACACGGGGCTCAATCTCACAACCCTGAGATCATGACCTGAGCCAAAATCAAGAGTTGGGCACTTAGCTGACTGAGCCACCCAGGTACCCCTTTTATTTTATTTTATTTTATTTTAAGGATTTTATTTATTTATTTGACAGAGAGACAGCGAGAGAGGGAACACAAGCAGGGGGAATGGGAGAGGGAAAAGCAGGCTTCCTGTGGAGCAGGGAGCCCAATGCAGGGCTCGATCCCAGGACCCTGGGATCATGACCTGAGCCAAAGGCAGATGCTTAACCGACTGAGCCACCCAGGCGCCCCTTTCCTGGAGTATTTTAAAGCAATTCCAAATACCACAGTAATTTACCCATAAATATTTTTATTTATTTTTTATTTATTTAAGTAAGCTCTATGCCCAATGTGGGCTTGAACTCAAGACCCCAGGATCAAGAGTTGCATGCTCTGCTGCCTGAGCCAGCTAGGCGCCCCAACCCACAAGTATTTTAGAATGAATGCCCAACCGACTATTTAATAGCATACGTTTGCTTCTTTTTACATTAAAATGAAGAATAGCTATTGCTCCAGGTCAATATATGAGGCTCAGACATGTCCACAGTGTGGATGGACCTTCATTTATTAGCCAATCCCCCCTTGTTCTTGTGAGTTTGCTATTACTTTACCAAGAGTATGCTTTCAGAAAGTCTCTCATCCTCTTTCTCTGCACTGTTTCTTAGGATCACTTCATTTCCCCCTCTGCGTTTGGAGAAATCCTCTACAATAACTTCCTGTTTGACATCCCAAAGATCCTGGACCTCTGCGTGCTCTTTGGAAAAGGCAACTCGCCTTTGCTCCAGAAGATGATAGGTACGTAGGGCACAGGGCCTGGAGGGCTGCACAGAGCTGGCCCCCACATGCCAAACTAGAGCACCTAGATGAGCGCAGGGGGATTCAGAACTGCAGTGGCGGATGGGGCTTGGGCGTGACTTCGCAGATATATGCATGTCAACTCCGGAAGACGCAACTAGGTGGCCCTGGGGGAGTAGAGACAACACTTGACCCCATGGGCCCTCCAGGATCTTAGTATTAGGCCACATGTCAAACAGTTGAAGGAGTGGGGAGGTTTGCTTTGGTGGTGAGAGTAGGAACAGCAGTGATTGCTAACCTTTGGGTGAGTGCTCACTGGGGGCCCGGCACTCTGCCGAGCTCCTTGTATGTGATCTTAAATTGATCCTCACAGCAGCCCTGGAATGTGACTCTGTAATCATCCCTATTTACAGACAAGGAAACTAAGGTTAAAATGTAAGGGACTTGCCTGAGAGCCCATGACTAATAAGTGGCCAAGCTGGGATTTATGTCACATAAGCCTGACTCTCGAGCTCTTCCTCTTTGTCACTCCCTGCTTCAGGGATAATGGGGCTGCCTCAAAAGTCTCATGGTTTGCATTGTTGCTGAGAACAGTTGGAGACCGAGTTCAGTGAGGACTCTTCTGGGTCGAGAAAGGAATGACTTCAGCAGTTGGATCCCATCAGGAGGCAGTGGGCTGGAGGGTTCGATCAGAGACTGAAGCTTGGTTGGGATGCTGCAGAGGGAACAACGCCCCAGCATTGGGCGGGACACAGAGACAGGACACCACTGTCAGCCCTCCTCACCCTGAGATTATAGGACGTAGTCTTCCCAAATGCCCAGTTACAAAGCTAAGTTGTCCCTTGAAATGCTTTCCTTCCTTCCTCCTAATAAAAAAGGTGATATAAGTTAATTTAGAAAGTTTGGAGAGAATATGAAGTGTAAAGAAGCAGGAAAGCAATTACCAAATTCCTGCACACAGAGGCAACCATTTGGTGATTATTTCCTTCCAGTCTTTTCTCTGCGTGTTTTTGAAAAACATGTCAGGGCATAACGTATATGAAATTTCACATCCAGCCTTTTCATTGGAACGGTGTCTGGTTTCTCATTCAAATCTAATTATTCCCTAATCATCAGTTCATTTCTTTTACTTTCCCAGAGAAAGACTCTTCGTAATGTTATTGTAGACTGAGGGCATGGGGTGAGTGAGCAAAACCAAGCATGGTCAGTTAGAGAAACAGTTATTAGGCCAGTTTGGTTAGAGTGGAGCATTCTAGGAGGGCAGCAGCAGGAGATGGGGAAGGGGATGCCGGGGCCAGATCAGGGAGGGCTCCGTGCCAACCATTAGCACTTGGGGAGCAGTATCGCTTGGTGGCTCAGAAGGCAGGCTCTGCCCAATTCACACTGCAGCCCTGTTCCTGGCTGTGTTACTTTGTCCAAGTCAGCCACTCTAGCCTTAGTTTTCATATCTGTAGAATGGGAAGACTAATGCTATACCTACCTTATAGGATGGTTGTGAGGATTAGCACAGTGCCTGGCTCGTTACAAGCGCCTGGTGATTGTGAGCTCTTACATGAGGCCATGGGAGCTGCAAGGAGGAGCTGTCTGGGGTGTTAAGGTTAATTTGGCAGCATGCCGGCGGGAAGGGTGGTGACAGGAGACCGACGAGGAGGCCAGTGCTTCAGCGTGGGTTTGAAGGTGAGAACCTGGTTGGGCTGAAGAGGACATCCTAGAGGCAGAATAAAGCAGGGCTTGGGGAGGTCAGCTGGAGGGAGAAGTCAACAATTCTAGAGAAGACTTGTGTCGGGTGCAGGAAAGGGGCCTTTTGGGCAGGGTGGGGGCAGCCTCCACTGTCTCTACAACAGAAGCTCTTGAGCAAAGCAGCTGTAGTAAGAGTGTTGACAAGGGAGAGAAGGAGGGAACAAGGGGACTGGCCGATTGTCCTTTGGGCAGAAGCCCAGTCCTTACCTGGCACCCTCCCACCCCCGTCAACCTTCCCGCACAAACACACCTTACTTTTTTTTAACCTCAAGATTGGTATTCCGAATCAGTAAGTGTAATTTTGAAAGCAGGGCCTTTCAGTTAGACTTTTGGAGCCGCTTTGTGAAAGCAGGAGTACGTCAGGCCTTGGCCCCATCGAGGACTGCCCTGATCTCTTTGGCAGTCCCTTCCCTTCACCCTGGGTCTCTGAACTGCTTTAGTCTGAGAAGGATGCCGCTGTTGTGCCTTGCTTCTTAATTGTTTCTTTAAGAGATCGAAAGTCAGATCTTCACTATCACTGGATCAGATAAAGAAGAGGAAAGGGTCAGTTGTGAAATGTTATCTGTTCTGATGCTTGTAAAACATCCCTGTTACTCAGGCATAAGCACTAGAAGGATTATGAAAGAGTGCCCTACCCCAGGGCCAGGTGGTTAGGGCACAGTGGGGTCTGCTGTATGGTACTGGGGGGAGACCGGCTCCTGATGCCTGAGTCAGGAGGCACTGCCTGGAGAAGGTGACACCTGCCTTATGGTGGACTTAGCTCTGGGAGGTCACTCCAGGCAGAGGGAGGGGACAGGGCTTGTTCTCTGAGGTTGAGGAGGTACAGGAGAGGAATGCAGCCCAGGAAATAGGAAGAGGGTGGCTGGAGATGCTATCCGGGCCAGATCTCACATGGCCCTCTGTGCTGTGGTCAGGAGTTCAGACTTGACCTTGAGGATAACCATCGGATGGGAGTTTTGTGAGGAAGAACAGAGGTTGGTCGGGAGACAGCTCAGTCCCTCCTTGCTGTCAAGAGTAGGAGGCGGGCACAGATGGCCAGGGAGTACCTTCACAGGTTGAGGGATCAGCACCCATCTGGAGGTGGGATGCACTGAGCAAGCTCGTGCTGGGAAAACTCCGCTTTCTGGGGTCAGGGAACGAAGTGGCATCCAAGAAAGTGTTTACAGGAAGTCCGGCTACATAGTGACTTGCTTTCTCACTTGCTTTCTGTCCCATTTGGCCTTTGATTTCATTGATTTTCAAATCTTCTGGGATGGGACAAGGGCTCCCCTTGGTTTTCATTAAGGAAACCAAGGACAGACCTACCCAAAGACAAAGGACACCTGCAATTCAGCAGAGTCTGACAGTCAGCCACCCTTAGACGTTAGGATCGTAGTGGGCTGAAGAACCCTGGCCTCTTCTTAAGGGTGTTGGTATTTCACATCATCATGTCTCCTGGCTAGCTATGATTTCCCCTTCCTCCCTCGCCATTTGGGCAGCCGGAACACTTGGTTTCTGTTCCAGTTAACATATGCTCTAACCTACCAGCTCACAGCAGCAGCATTGCTTGGAGGTAGTAAACATTCGGAAAGGAGCTTTGTTTTATAGGAACAACTGCAAATGTGTGGTAAACCTGTCTCTGGGTCCCTCCCAGGCCTCTCCCCTTGGAGGAGGATGGATTAATATGGCTAGCATATTCAAAGCAGATGATAAGAGAATTTCCAGACAAATTTCTCCCTAGAGTCTCCTCACATTATTAGAGGCGTGGCCTGGCAAGAATCCTGGATTGTAGCATCCAGGTTTCTTGAGCAAGGAGATCGTATCTCCTGATTTTCCTGGATGACTAACTCCCACTTCCAAAGCCAATGCTGTCATACGAGGCACGGTGCCCAAGTATGATCACTCCTTGGGGACATCAGGGTGAGCTGGTTTGACCAGGCAGGCCTTCTTTTTTTTTTTTAAGATTTTTTTTTTTTTTTTTTAAATTTGAGAAAGAGAGAGAACACGAGCAGGGGCAGAAGCAGAGGGAGAAGCAGACTCTCTACTGAGCAGGGAGCCCGATATGGGGCTTGATCCAAGGACCCTGGGATCATGACCTGAGCCAAAGACAGACACTTAACCGACTGAGCCACCCACATGCTCCCAGGGCAGGCCTTTTATGTAATTCTCTAGGCAGAGGTGCTTAAAAGGTTAAATTGTACTGAGTAAAGTCCTCCCTCATGCTGGAGAAGTTTCTAGGCTGGGCCAAAGTTCTGTGCCAGCAGGGCCTGGGGCCAGGACTGCTCTGGTGCAGACAGGCTTCGGAAAGGGGAGAAAGGTCACAGAACATGCTGGCAACCATTTGTGATGTGTCCTTCCCTCCCCCACCCTCTTTTCCCAATTCCTACCTTTCTCTTCTCTTTTCAGGAAACATCTTTACCCAGCAGCCAAGTTACTATAATGACCTGGATGAAACCATGCCCACCATCCTTCAGGTACCAGCTCTCAGCCCTGCCCAGATCCCCTCCCCAACCTGATAGTATGTCCCTGGACTTTCTTGGAAGAGAATTCACCCTTTTCCCCACTTGAACAGAACTGAAATACAAGGGCTGTCTAGCACTCATACAAAAAGAGCTTAAATTGTGTGCTGTTTACCAACAGCCATAAGCCTCTAAGGATACCCCTCTAAGAGACCGGTGTTTCTCAAATAAGAGCTTTAAAATTCTATAAAACTGTTTTAGAATATAATAGCGTTCATTGCAGAAAATTTGGAAAACATAAACAAAAAATAAAAAATGGAAAGAGGAAAATTAACCCATCATCCTACCACCAAGAGATTCTAATATTCACGATAACAGTTAGGGTAGTTTCATGCTAGCATACTTAAAGATGGTGCAATGAGTTCAAGACTTACATGATTTTACGATGGGCCCTGTTTTCTTCTCACTGTTGATTTGTCTTTGATTTCAATGTATTTCCATAAATCGCCATCTCCATAGAATCCAAAACATACATTGTTGAATGTATATCTTAAATATTCATTACCATACACTTGCCCAGCATATTCATTTGGATAATTTCTACAGGCTTCTGGGGGCTTTTCATACATTTTGTCTTTTTTTTTTTTTTTAAGTTTTATTTAAGTAACCTCTACACCCATCGTGGGGCTCGAACTCACGAACCCAAGATCAAGAGCCGCACGCTCTTCCGACTGAGCCAGCCAGGTGCCCCTTTACATTTTGTCTTTTTAATCCTCACCACAATCCTGTAAGAAGAATAACCCCCATCATCCCCATTTTACAGTTTTCACTTTGACCCCGTGCCCTGTTGTTGTCTTAGCTGGTTTCTTGGGAACACAGGCACATACTTGAAAGATTCCAAGGCAGCTTTCAGATCACCCATCCCCGATTGCAGGTCAGGGGTCCTAGCTGCTGTTTCGACAGGATGTGGGAGAACCCCTTCTTGTGTTTCACAGGTTTTCAGCAATATCCTCCAGCACTGTGGTTTGCAAGGGGACGGGGCCAGTGCCACACCCCAGAAACTCGAGGAGAGGGGCCGGTTGACCCCCAGCGACATGCCTCTCTTGGTGAGGTTGCCCTTCAGCCCAGCCTCTTCTTGGCTAGCAGAGGACCCGACAGCTTCTTCCCCTGCTTGTGGCCGTTTTCCCCAACCCCGGAAGCAGCTATTCCCATCACATAGGCTTAGAGCATTTCAGCAGGCTTTTTATTTTTCTCTGGGAGCTTCCTTTATGGGGCAGTGGAAAGAACAGAGCACTAGAGTTCAGACGATGGGGGTTCAGTCTTCACGTAGCTCAGCACAATGAGCTCATTCGTGTTACTCACTGAGCCCTGTGTTCGGTAGGCAAATTTGTACTGAGGAGGCTCCAGTGTGTGCTGAGCCTTCAGGGTAAAGCAGCAGGGCAAAAGCAGACATGGGACTTACAGTCGGTAAGAGAGGTAAATAAGGACCATAGACATGTGTCAGGCCTTATGCTGAGCACTGGAGATAGAGCAGGAAAGAGGCAGCTGTCAGCTGCCCTCTTGGAACTTGCAATCTTGTGGGAAAACGGGCATTAAGCAGGTGTTTCAGAAAGAGGCACACCAAGTTCTGTGGGAACAAGTCATTTTACCTGCCTGAACCTCAGTTTCCTAATCTGTACCACAGAGATCTGAACAGCTGCTCAGCCTACTTTTTAGAGTTGTCAAGAGACTCCGGAACATGTATAAGAAAGCACTCCGTGTTCTGTATGGACTTGATATTCTTGTCCTCAATGGGATGTTCCTTCTGTGTAGGACCATAGTCATTGTCTTTAGGTTCAGGGGTTGGTTCTCCTTCAGCTTAGAAGCGAGAACTGTATTATCCTAGAACTAGAAGTAACCCCAGAGATCATTGGGTGGGTGCCCATTAGAGCTACGATAGCAAGACCTGAGGGAGATTGAGGAACTGGTCCAGATCGTGCTCCTAGAGATGGACCAGCCAGGCTTCACACAGACCTCCAGTGATCTCTTCCCCCGACAAGGCATCTGCCTGTTGGCTCCCACTGGTTTTGTCAACCTTGTCTCATACCCACCACAGAGCTGTGTATGGGGGCGGAGGAGAATAATGCAGTGTTTTCTTTTGGCAACAGGAATTAAAAGACATTGTTCTCTACCTTTGTGATACCTGCACTACGCTCTGGGCATTTCTGGATATCTTCCCCTTGGCTTGCCAAACCTTCCAGAAACACGACTTCTGTTACAGGTACAGCAGTAATTCTGACTGCTAAAGTAGAGGTTCTAGTTGACATCCTCATTCAGCAGATATTGCTGGGTACTTAGAATGTGCCAGGCGCTCTTTTAGCCTGGGGATACAGTAGTGAGGAAGACAGGTAAGGCTCCTGCTTGTGTGGAACCTGCATTTTATCTTTTTTTTTTTTTTTTTTAAGATTTTTAAAAATTTATTTGAGAGAGAGAGCAAGAGCAAGCATGAACAGGGGGGAAGGAGCAGAGGGAGAGGGAGAAGCAGACTCCCTGCTGAGCAAGGAGCCCAATGTGGAACTCGATCCCAGTACCCTGGGATCATGATCTGAGCCAAAGGCAGATGCTTAACGACTGAGCCACCCAGGCGCCCTGGAACCTGCATTTTAGAAGCATTCCCATTTTTGGTTAAGAACTAGGTAAGGGAGGGAAAAAACCCACCAACCAAGAATAGGGCAGTTTTAGTTCAGTTCCATTGTTTCAAAGCCCCTCTCATTGGCAGGCACAAAGGCGTAACAGATCATAAGAAGTGGTCTGAGGACTTCAGCATCTGGTCTAGAGCAGAGCACACTCAAGGAAACAAGCAGATATGCTCACATGTGGGGTCAGCTGCTGTGGCCATATCATAAAGCACTCCAGGAACACAGAGGAGGGAGGCAAAATTCTGTCTGGTGAAGTAAGAGGTTTCATGATGGCCCTTAAGTGAGAATGGACAGGAACCTTCCAGACAAAAGGATTACAGTGGCAGGTAGGGCATTCCAGGCAGGCAGAGTGAAGGTGGGAAGGCCCAGAGGGTGTCAGGGGAGAGCCAGGGAGTGGAGTGGGATGAGGCAGGGCCCAGAGCAGCAGGAAAAGGAGCAGCTAACAACAAGAGACGCTCTGGAGAGGTCGGTAGGAGCCAGATTGTGAGGAGCCCTGACCTCGCTGGCAGGGAGTGGGGCCTTTATTCTGTAGGCAATAGAGAGCCACTGGGAGTTTTTATCCAAAGGAGTTATAGAAAGATCCTGCCAGGATGAGGAAAGACGTAGAGAAGGATATGAGTAAAGAAAGATGTAGGGAGGGAGACCCTCCTTGCCCACTTAGTATCATGAGTATCTGTCTATTCCTTGTGCAGTGAGAAAGGGGTGCTTGGGCCTAGGCTGGTAACCACCACGTTGCCTGGCAACAGCAGGGGCGGGGGCTGGCCTGTTCTCAGTGGCCTCTGGCTGTCGCTCTTGCCAGACATCTCTCCCCACTATTTGCAGGAGCTCCTGGGAGCTGCCCAACTCTGTGCACTCAGCCACCAGTCCATTCATTTACTCGCCCATTCACCAAAACATGTATCTAGCACCAACCTCTGTCAGAGGTGGCAGCTGGCACTCTGACCCCTCCTGGGTCTCCTCAGCTAGAGAACATTGCATGTGAGGACTGATCAGCCTCCCAGAGGATGTTAGAATAAAGCGCCAATCAGCACTCTGCCTGGAAGAAAGGGGTTAGGATGGGCCTGTAGCTGTAGTTGTCCCCTTTTTTGAAAAGGTATCTTTTCTCATGGTTAAAGTGGCAAATGCTCATAGGAAATTTGGAAAATCCCCAAAGGTAGAAAATTAAAATCACTATGAGAGATCATGCTATTCTTAGGATTTTGTATCCTGTTTATCTTCACTTACCATAGGCATTTTCTTTTCTTTCTTTTTTTTTTTAAGTAAACTGCCCCTGACGTGGGGTTCAAACTCACAACCCCACGATCAAGAGTCACATGCTCTACCAACTGAGCCAGCCAGGCGCCCCCATAGGCATTTTCCCATTTTGTTAAAGCATCTTCCCAAATGTGGCAGATTGCTTTTGAAAGGGTCTTTGGAAACAGAGGGTAATTTTTGGAAGAACTGACTTTCCTGCAAGGGACAGTGAAGGCAGGGGAGCAGCTCCACCCGTCTCAGGGTGAGGAGGGAGGAAGAAAGGAAAACAGGGTTGACTACCAATGACACTGCCTTTGACACACAAACAATCCAGGGGTGGCCCAGCCTTTTCACACTGTGCGGGAGGCCAGGAACGCCCGCTAAGTAAATGCAGCCACCTTAGTGCCCGCAACTTTCTGGAAGGGGCTACAGCCACCAAACAGCTCTGTGGCTAGTCCTCTCAGAACAACCTCCTTCTTCCCAGACATCCTCAAGTGTATCTGAGTATCTCTCTCTGTCACTTAATTTTATGAAAGAATAATACATTCGCATGGTTTAAAACTCAAAAGGTGTAAAATATATAATGAGGGACACCTGGCTGGCTCAGTCGGTAGAGCATGCAGCTCTTGATCTCTGGGTCATGAGTTCAAGCCCCACATTTGGCGTAGAGCTTACTTAAAATAAATAAAACAAATAATAATAATAATAAATATATATGTATATATAAAATGCAGTCTATCTCTTCCCTTCCCCAGTCCCATTCTCACACATCACCATTGTTGTTAGGGTTTTTTTGTGGAGCTTTCCAGAGATATGCATATAAATATAAGCAAATGTGCACATTACATATCACCCCCTCTGCCTTTTTTTTTTTTAAGATTTTACTTATTTTTATTTTTTGAAGATTTTATTTATTTATTTGACAGAGAGAGACACAGAGAGAGGGGGAACACAAGCAGGGGGAATGTGAGAGGGAGAAGCAGGCTTCCCATGGAGCAGGGAGCCCGATGTAGGGCTCGACCCCAGGACCCTGGGATCATGACCTGAGCCGAAGGCAGATGCTTAACGACTGAGCCACCCAGGCACCCCAAGATTTTATTTATTTTTAGAGAGGGAGAGCACAAGCATGGGGAGGGGCAGAGGGAGAGAGAGTCTCAAGGAGACTCCCTACTGGGCGCAGAGTCCGATGTGGGGCTCAACCCCACATTCCTGCGAACGTGACCTGAGCTGAAACCAAGAGTCAGATGCTTAACCGACTGAGCCACCCAGGCATCCACCCCCACCCCCTGCCTTTTAAATTAACTGCTGCATGAATACTCTATGTATTGTTTGTATTTTATTTAATTAAATAATTTATTTGTTAAACAACAGAAATTTATTTCTCATAGTTCTAGAGGCTGGGTGCATTTTATTTTTAAATTTAAAGTGTATCAGTACACAAAGCAACCTCAATCTTTGGTACGGCTAGATAGAATTCCATTGTACTGTGTTAGAATACCAGACCCCATAGATCGACCTTTAGATTTTTTTTCAGTTGTTTGCTATTACAGAAAAGTGTTACAAAGAAAAACTGTACATACATCATTTTGCACCTTTGCAAGTACATCTGAGAAATAGATTCCTAGAAGTGGAATCACAAGAACAGATGGTTTGTGCATTTTAAATTGTCATAGATCTCGCCAAATCACCCTCCATAGGGGTTGTTCCAATTTACCCTCCCACCAGCAGTGTATCCTGGCAACACCTGAATCAGTTTGGGCCAAACTGTCCCCTCTGTCTTTTTCTGGGTGTCATGCTGTGGGCCTAGAAAGCCTGCCTCTTTGGGCCTAGTTACCCTCTGCTGCGTGTGGGACTACACCAGCGTAGAAGTTGCCAGAATCCAGCCAGTCGATAGTGAAGTGTTCACAGAGTATCTGCTACAAATTCAGCAGCAGTCCTAGGCCCTGAGGCTGCAGTTCTGGCTGTGGGAGGTGTAAGACATTCAGAGGAAGAATCTGACCACAGAAGAGAGGCAGCTACATTTTAAGTTGTAAGGGTAACATACTCTGAGTGCTGCACACCTAGTTCCAGGAAGAAGTCATCACGTGGTGAGCATCACCAGGAAGCGTGCGGCTGGGACGGAGAGTTGGAATCTGAGTTGGGAAGGGGGTGGCTGTGAGGTTGCCGAGGTGAGAAGCAGGGTCGGCTGCTCCGTGCCAGCTATGGATGAACCAGAGAGAGGAGTTACAGTTTGATGTCACAGGAGGTAGGGAACTGCTGGCAGGTCTGAGCAAACAGAAAGAGCGACCTTGTTTGTTTCTCAAACCTCAGTGAGTTCTGAGTAGCCCTCTCATTGCTCTGTGAGAAGGAGCCTGTCTGGGCCTCGGTTTCCCAAGTGAAACGGGGATGTGGCTACAAGTCACTTCTCACGAGGCTCTTTCAGCCACAGCGGACCCAGTCTGGGGTGAGCTTGGGTGGTTCCGGGAGCAAATTGCTGTGGTGACAACTTGGGAGCAAGAAATGGGCCTTCCCCCTTCCCATGAGTTGCTGTTGATTTTCTGATGAAGTGTGGTCTTTATGAACTAATCCCACCTTCTCCCCATGCGCGCCTCCACAGACTAGCTTCCTTTTATGAAATCGCAATTCCTGAACTGGAGTCTGCAATGAAGAAGAGGAGGCTTGAAGATAGCAAGTGAGCAGGGGACAAAACTAAGTGCCTTGTCATGGGGGAGGGAGAGGCCCTGCCTTCCCCGGGCTTCAGCGTCCCCATCTCTTAAGAACGAGGTGGTGGCCCCATGGAGTGTCCCTGCCTAGCAGCCTCCCGGCCCCTGCATCCTAGCCTTTACCCCTCAGCTGTTGCTCCAAGCTCTTGTTAATCCGCTCGCCGGTTTCCCACCCACTGTTCTGTTTTTTGGGTTTTTTTAAGATTGTATTATTATTTATTTATTTGACAGAGAGAGACACAGCGAGAGAGGGAACACAAGCAGGGGGAGTGGGAGAGGGAGAAGCAGGCTTTCCGCTGAGCAGGGAGCCCAACGTGCGGCTCAATCCCAGGACCCTGGGATCATGACCCAAGCCGAAGGCAGACACCCAACAACTGATCCACCAAGGCGCACCTCACACCCACTGTTTAAACAAGAAGCGGCCCTGGAATCAGCTAGCCTCTCAGGGCCTGTAGCCTTTTTGCCAACTGCTGTATCCGCAGTGAATTGTGACGCTTTATCAGCCCTGGGGAGGGGCACCTGCAACTGTTGAGAATAAGCTCCCTCTGGGCCTTTTTATCTCCTAAATCTTGTTTTTTTTCCTCTCTCTCTCTGGCCTTCAAAGGCTGCTAGGTGACCTGTGGCAGAGGCTGTCCCATTCCAGGAAGAAGCTACTGGAGATTTTTCACATCCTCATAAACCAGATCTGCCTTCTCCCTGTCCTGGAAAGCAGGTGAGCCCTTGGGAGCAGCTGCCTGGGTGGAAGAACCCCTTCCCCAAGCCCAGCAGAGGCGTTCCCCTCACTTCATCTGCCCCCTTCCCTGTTGAGCAGAGATGGGAAAAAGAGACACATGCCTCTTTCCTGTAACTGGCCTGAGGCCTTGTAGAGGAGCAGGGCAGGGGAGGCAGGGTGGGGAGCTACAGATCATTTGCATCGAGTGAGCTCATCTTCCCTGGTGTCCTGTTCCAGCTGTGACAACATTCAGGGCTTCATTGAAGAGTTCCTTCAGATCTTCAGCTCCTTACTGCAGGAGAAGAGGTGAGTGTGGCTGAGCTGGGATCAGTCTGCACGAGGCCTTACATACTAGAGCCTCTCCCATATGCTCACCATGGTCTAAGGTTCTGGGATTTGTGGTTGGGCAGCAGCCCAGCGCCCCTGTTGCCCCAGCCTTGTCCCTTCCATCTGCTCTCTGCCCAGCAGGTTCCTCCGGGACTACGACACACTCTTCCCTGTGGCCGATGATGTCAGCTTGCTACAGCAGGCCTCCGCAGTCTTGTATCCTTCCACAGCCACTGGGACAGGACCTGCCCTGACCAGGTTGGAGATGGGCTGGTAGGACCCAGAGGAGCAGAGGGAGGTTTAGCTCCAGAACCCACGGGTCAGCCAGCTTTCCCCAGAGCGCCTGCCAAAGCCCCAGTCCCTGTTTCTGGAGGAGATGACTGACTACTCTGATCCTCAGAGCTGGGTGGGGTAGGAGTCCTGCGTTCTGTAGGTATTTCCTGAGTGTCTGGGCCTGTGTGACCAAAATGGACTCAGCCCTGCTCTCACAGACCTCATTGCAGGAGGGGAAACAGACAAGTAAACAAGCACGCTCAGGGTAAGGCTATGAGACAGAAGTGATTATCCAAGCTGAGAACAGCAGAAGAAAGTGGAGGAGGCCAAGCCCAGAGCTAAGTGTTCCCAGTGGATGGAGGACAGAGAGGCCCATCTGGGGAGCCCACAAGCATTTTGTGTAGATCAGGGGGGCAGGGGCTGGGGGACTGGGGGGCCAGGGTCTAGTGGGAGGAGGCTATGGCATGGCAGATGAGCTGGGGCTGAGCAGACCTGCACGGCCCTGGGATGACACTCACTGAGTTTGGACTCTGTCCTACTAGCACTGGGGTGTCATGGAAAGGTATGAAACCAGGAGTAACAGCGTCAGTTTTGTACTTTGGAAAAGCCCTGTCTGGCACAGGGAGGAGAACAGACTGGTCTGGGACCTCTTTGAGAGGCCCAGGGGCTGGTGAGGATGCTGTGGCTGGCATCCAGGCATGGCCAATGGGGGTGTGGATTAGAAGCGGAGGGACGGTGTCTAGGGCAACTCCCAGATGTCCGGCTTGGCAGTGCCCGGGGTGGTAGAGAGGGAGGAAGGACAGGGAGGAGGGCCTGTGGGCCATTTTGGAGGCTGGGCTAGGTTGCTCAGTCTCGCCTCAGGGATACCCTCCGGGCCCTCAGCCTTTGCAGGAAGCCCTCAGCTAGTTGGACAGGAAGCCTGGTGGCAGTACCCCCATCAGGCCCTCCTCCTGGGGGTCAGTACAGAGGAGGAGCTGCTGGCTTATCCAAATATCATGCCCAGGATGCCCCTGGCCCTGTCTTCATCCAGAGCTGCTTTCTGCTGAGTGGCAGGTAACTAGGTTTCAAGGCCACTGTGGTCGTGGTCTGGCCTATTTCCCCACGCAGCCCGGGTGCCCATCATGCCCACTGGGTACAACCCATATAGCCCCTAACACAAGTCATAGGGTCAGATGCCAGGGAGGGATTGAGAAATGATGCTGCCTCAGAGCGAGGGAGGCAGAAAAGGCCCTGGCACCCAAGAGACAGACTCCTTAACACATGTCACAGGGACGAGACACGGACTGCCTACATCCTCCAGGCGGTCGAGAGTGCGTGGGAAGGGGTGGACCGACGGAAAGCCACAGATGCTAAAGACCCACCGGTGGCCGAGGATCCTAATGGGGTCATTGTGTTGGCGGAGCCAGTCGGTGGACCATCCTCACATCCAGAAAACTCAGAGGAAGAGGAGGTGTGTGTTTGGAGTGGCGTTTTCCCCTGCTTCCCCTGCCCCTTGCGGGAAACCTCTCCCTTCTTGGTTTCTGCTCTCAGAGAAAAAGGTTTCTTTTGGAATGGACAGCCTCGAGCTGCCTTTAGAGAGTCCTGCAAGTCGCTTCAGCTGCCAGAACCTCAGTTTCTCTCCTATAAAATGAGGTGCTGGAGCTTTTTCCACATGAAATCTTTCCTGGAGCTCTCCTCTAAGCAGATCACCGTGGCGCTGCTTGGGCCGCAGCGGAGAGCAGCGCCTGGTCTCACTGCCTGGCCAGCCTGGATGCCCCGCCATGGGACTGCAGGGCTCCACTGAGCGAGTTTGGAAGCCCCTGATCTAGTACTTTCTCTCCAGGCTTTTCCAGAACTCGCCCAGTCTGCAGCTGTACCGACTGGCCCCTGAGCCCAGGACTCTTCCTTGCATGTTGGGAGGCAGCATGATGTAGGGATTAAGGCCACCCAGTCTCTGGGGTCAGACAGCTCAGGGGTGTACCCGGCTTCCTGCCACTCACCAGCTGTGTGGCCATCACTCCCCTCTAGCCTCTGTTCCCCATTTATAAGTGGGGACAATCACCATCCCTGCCTCCACAAGTTTGTTGGGATTCCCAGAGCAGTTGTGTGGAGGGCCCCGAGCCCAGCTGGCCCTCTGTGCTCTGTTAACAGATGCTACTTTCTTTCCTGTTAGACTTAGGCCCATGACTGCCACAGGGCCTTGGAAAATGACAGTCCTCTCCACCTTTCCCACTCTCTTCCCCATTTGGCTTCTTAGCTGAGACATGGATGATTTTTATTGTTGTTTGTTTGATTTGCGAATTTTCTTAAATGAAAAACCTAACAGAATTCAGTCACATTGAGGAGGATATGAACTGAATCCCCCTTCTTAAAAAGAATATAATCAGAGGGGAGCAGCTCCCCACAGTCCAAGGCTGGTGATTGCTGTTCTTCTCCAATGTCAGCCATCAACTTGTTAGAGCCGGATAAGAATGAGTAGAAGCCACAGCCATTTCTGGAGTGCCTGTTCTTCTCCGGGCACTGTGCTCGGTGCTTTGGGTGCATGATTCTCTCTGAGCCATCTGAAACAACCCCATGAAGTGGATGGTAGTATGCCTGTTTTGTATGGAAGAAGCTAGGGTTCAGAGAGGGAAAGTGCCCTGCCCAAAGTCACACAGCCAGAAGTAGCTCTCCCAGTAAGTCACAGAACCCCCCTTTTCCCGGGGGAGGAAATGAAGACTTAAGAGGCCTGAGTCACTTGGTTGAGATCCTCGGCCCAGGAGTGGCAGGCCAGGACTCATACCAGGTCCCCTGATTCCCTGTCCTGTGTGTGTCAGGGCCTATGGCCCTCTCACCCACCTGGCCCGGTCTTCCCTGCCTTTACTCCAGCTCTCTCTGCAGTGCATGGGGGCGGCGGCCGCCCTGGGCCCCCCCGTGTGTGGCGTGGAGCTGGACTCGCTCATCTCCCAAGTGAAGGACCTGCTGCCAGACCTCGGAGAGGGCTTCATCCTGGCCTGCCTGGAGCACTACACCTATAACCCGGAGCAGGTGATCAACAACATCCTGGAGGAGCGGCTGGCCCCGGCCCTCAGCCAGCTGGACCGCAGCCTAGACAGGTGGGAGAGACAGGTGGGAGGTGGCTCACGGCGCCCATGTGGTGTCAGGGCCCTGGCCGGAGGCACTCTGGGGGCCTTGTCCCAGGCCCCTTCTTAGCTCCTCTGCTTCCCGCTCCTGTGCCAGAACTCAGCCCTCTGTCTCTTCCCCATGGTAGCCTTCGCCAACCGTATAAATGAATGGCCGCCTTGGGAAAACATCAGAACTTGAGGCCCCCAGGAGGTCCTCACATGCCCCCTGCAGGGCGGAGAGTGTGCATAGCTGGATGGCTCTGCCACACCTTGCTGGAGGACCGATTGGAAACGTGGCATGTGACAGGGGTTGCTGAGCCTTTCAGAGCTCCCAAGTTTCCGGCCTGCCCCTGTCATTGTCACCCTTCCAGTACATTCCTGAGGGAGGACAGCCAGAGCTTCTCACTTTCCTCACACCTACCTTTCGGAGTTTGGCCCACTGCTTCTCTGAAGGCCCACGGGCCCGTGGGAATGGATGCACGAATGTGCATAAACAGATTGTGTTTATTGAATGAATGAACTTAGCTCTGTCTTTGGACAAGTTCCTTAGCCACTTTGTGCCCATTTTACGGAGGAGGGCACTGAGGCACAGAAAGGTTGAGTGATGTTAGCGACCCATCTCATCAGACTGTTTTGAGTGTTCGGTGAGGGAGGGAACTTTTAAGAAAATCTGTGTGAACGTCACGTGGGACCGAGGGGAGCTTTGCGTGAGGGATGGCTGTGTGCCCAGGGAGGGGCCAGACTGGGCAGGGTTTTAGATCGTGTCTCGTGTGGCTGTTGAAGGGGAGTGGAGGATCTGATGGATGTCACATGGGAGGGGCCAGTAGGGCACAGGTAGGCGTCAGCTAACCAATCCCCCTTAAATTGATTTCTGTGTCACCTCCCAGGCAGGTGAAGCCAGACCCGACACCCCTGCTGACGTCTCGTCACAATGTCTTCCAGAATGATGAGTTTGATGTGTTTAGCAGAGATTCAGTGGACCTGAGCCGGGTGCACAAGGGCAGGAGGTGAGTGCAGTAGGCTGTGGGGTGCCAGGCACCCCAACTCTGTAAGTGCAGTGAGAAAATCAAAAAAAAGGGCTCCGCCTTTATGGAAGTGGCCTGAGTTTCAGCTTAGGGTCCCTAGCAGTCCAGGGTCCCCCCCACCCAGCAGTCCAGGACCCGTGTGCTCCCAGCAGGCAGGGCCAGGTTCTCTAAGGGTTATACGTTAGGCTCTGACTCTGCACAGGGTGGTTTTTTAATGAATCCCCTTGTTGATAGCAAAAGGCCAGAGGAACCTAAGCTGTCCCCCTCTTCCCTTCTTGTATCTTCGGATGTGTCAACCATCAAATCTCTGGGCGATAGAGCTGAGCCGTACTTCCCAGAAGCCCCTCCTCCACATGATTTTCTCCATTCTGTGACAAAATGAGAAAATTAAGGACCTGTACTAAGTGAGCTTTTCAGAGGGTGAGCATATTCTATTTTAAGGTCTTTCTACTTATTTTTAGCTTATGTCCTTTCTACTTTTTTGGCATTGAAAAGTCCATTTATGATTTATTCATTCATTCAACAAATATTTGCCTGGTGCTCACGGCATACTAGGCCCTGGATTTATTAGGTGCTGGAGACGTAGTGGGCAGTAAAACAGACATGGCCCCTGGCCCTGTGGAGTTTGCACTAATCAGTTGGTCAAACAAGCCAAGGAACATTGCAGATCTAACAGGCACTATAAGGTGAAGGTGTGCAGACTTCCGAGCTTCTAGTAAGGGCTTTCATCTGGGCAGGAAGGCTCCTCTGAGGAAGTGACATGGGACCAACAGTGGAAGGATGAGGAAGGGTCAAAGGGCCAATTCTGCAAAGCGGGGGAGGGGGGAAGAGAGACTTTCCAGGCAGAGCAAACAACAGGGGCGGTGACCCCGAGGTCATGGGGAGCATGGTAAGGGTCCCATGAGCTGACACATTTCATGCTTTGGAAAGAGGACCTGACTTTGGAGTAGAGGCCCATTGGAGGGACCACGAGTCAGTAGTGATGATAGAGGCAAAGTATATAAATATATACAAAAAATATAAAAGGCAAAGTAAGACATTGACAACACTGTGCTCGCCCCCAGGGTTTCCCTAAATGGTATTGGTTCATGAAATCTGGAAATTTGGGAACTGCTGGACAATTACAGGCTTCCCTCTCTCTGCCTCATTATATATATGTATATATAAATACACACACACACACACGGAGACAGTGAGGTTCAGAGAGCAGCGGTGGGAGACCTGCCCCGTTCTTGTTATAGGAGCCCCAGTGGCAGAATTGTAAGCTGCTGCTTCAGAGAGGGCCCCGTGCTGCTCCCTCTCCCCAGGGCCATCGGCTGCTGGAAGCTTGGCTGGCCGAGGGCTCGGGGAGCAGACTCAGGGCAGCTATAAAGCCATCTGGCTGGCTGGACAGGAAGCAATTGTAAACTGCTTAGTCACACACATTGCAACATCCCCAGATCCTGGGCTAGAGATGTTATCCTGCATCCGTGGCCGCTGTTCCAGACCAGAATGACCCTCTGCAGCTCCTGCTATGGAGAAAGGGGAAGATGAGGAGGGCTGTGCCTTGCTCCTGGGGCACTCCAAGCTGCCAGGCAGAGACTGGGTGGCAAATGTTTACTGAACTCGTTGTGCTGGGTAGCCTGGGAGCTGGGTATTGCAAAGAGGCAAAGCCTCCATTTATGTGTTCATTATTTATTTATTCATTCAGCAAATATTTATTAAGTGATTTACTAGCTCCAGATCCTATGCTAGACACCAGGGAGACAAGGTGAGCAGGGCACCCGGGTCGTGCTCTCAAATGGCACAGAGACCGTGGGAAAGACTCAGACCATTAAACAAGTAGCAACAGAGTGGGAGAGGTGCTGGGGTGGGGCATACAGGGACCTCAGTGAGGACACCTGTCCTAATCTGTTCCTTGCACGACAGGGAGTTGCCAGGTAGGGCAGTCTAGGCTTGGTCAACCTGTGGTACAGCCTCATCATCAAGGACACATCTTTGCCATCTCTCGGAGCTAGTTCCTTCAAGCCACTGGGTGGCCGCAGCTGTTTCAGCCATGACCTCCAGCAGTGACAGTGCCAAGAGGGAGTCTGGACCAGATCTTCCTGTATCTCTCTTAGAGACCAGGAAGCCTTTCCCAGAAGTCTCCAGACTCTGCTCACATCTCAGTGGGGAGCTGGGTCACAGGGCCGAGGGCCAGGGCTCCAGAAGGGGGAAAGGTGGAAAGACCTGAACCAAATGAGGGTCTGTTAGGAGTGGGATGAAGTGGACGGTGGCTGTTGGGTAGATGCTGGGCACATGTGCTGCAGGTAATTGCTAGCCAAGTGAAGGAGGCAGTGTGTATAAGGTGGGGTCCCATAACTCCTTTGGACTGAACAGAGGCGCCCTGGAAGATTATGAGTGCTCTCCCTCAGAAAAGGGTCTATGGCCAAAAAAACATCTGTGCACTTGGCTTTTTGGAGAGACACAGAGCGCATTAGCACATTAAAGGTTCTGACAAGTCCTGCAGGAAAAAGAAACGGGATTCACTTTGTTGAGCTCAGCAGGTGCCAGGTTCACTTTTAGTCAACATCTTATTTCATCCGTGGGATGCAGAATTAAGACTTGGCAAGGATAAGAGGCTTACTTGTGATGGATCGCACAGCCCAGGAAGTACCTGAGCAGACTGGAGTCAGTAGACCTGTGTTCTGGCCCTGGCTCGGCTGGTAGAAGCTGGGTAACCTTGGGAAAGGCGCTCTGCCTCTTGGGACCTCCGTTTCCTCACCTGGAAAAGGAGGGATTTTTTGCCTCCTCAGGTCCTTTAGGAGTTCAGAGGTGGGAATCACCCCTCAAGGGCCAGTTTGAGTTGGGCTTTGAAGGATAGGCCGGAAGAAGTGAGGAGGGGAAAAAGTGGCTGGGCTTCAGGGGAACCCACGTGTTCCCTGGGCTCCCTGTCATCTTGTAGGAGGCTGAGGAAGCACCTGCTCCAAAGTCTCCAAGACCACTGTTGCCTGTGTTTCCAGACTTGACTGGACTTCTGGCCCTCAGATGGATCTTCTCCTGGCTGGCTTTGCCCCTGACTTTTCTTTTCCTTCTTGATTCTGAATGGGGTCATGGGCCCAAAGCTGCACCTCCCTGGATGGAATGCCCAGGGCACCAGGCTCCAATGTCCCTGCCTCTGTCCTCTCCAGGACCCTGGGTAGGTAGAGTTGGCAAGGCTTCTCCAGCCCTGCCAGGGAAGCGACATAACCAGAGGCCCACAGTGGGACCTTATGCATGAAAACCGGGGACCAGATGGACCAGGAGCTGTGGGGTGTGGCAGAAAGGACAGTGACACCTCTCATTCATCCTTGGACACCTGATTCAGCACAGGTCCTAGCACCTAGTAGGCCCTCCGGAAATGTGTGTGGAAAGAGGGGATGTGCTCCTTCTAGTGGCACCAAACACCTGGACAGGCTCGGGCCCCTTTCCCTTGCTCCCCGCCTCTTTCCTCTTCAGCCCCCCGCCTGGGGAAGAGAGCCAGGTAAGGGTTGGGGCCGCAGTCACTGGCCCCCTTTCCTGGCATGACATAAAATTTTCCTGTGGACCAAGAATTTTCCCTGGCCTAGATCCAATGCCCCCCAGCCCCCCAGAGGCTCCATTTCCTCTCCTCCCCCACCACTAGACCCCCTAAGCCAGAGGTCATCTTTCCTTTCTGTGTGTTCCCAGGACATGCTTACCTCCATTTAGCACATTTCACGTTAGCTGCCATTTGCCCGTGACCCTCACTAGACTGGGAGTTCCACGAGGCCAGATCCAGATCTTACTCTTTTTTGAATCTCTCCCGCAACCCTGCCTGGCACATAGTAGGCCCTTAGTAAAAACTGTTGAAGGAAGCCAAATCCTGACCTGCCCCAGCCTCCCCGGCAGACAGCCTGAGAGACTCAGGCCCCTTTCCCTCCCTGCATCAAAAACCAGTTAATAGAAGATTTTTATGGAAGCTATGTATGACTTTGTATCTCTTTTTCTTCTTCTTCTTTCTTCTTTCTTCTTCTTTTCCCCCCTACCCTTGATACATTCCAGAACACTGATTACACAGCTAAGCTGGATTTTCTTGCCTGGCATCTCATATTGATTTTCCCCTGCAGGGCTAGAAACTACATTCCACAGGCCTGTCCATGTGTCTGACAAGCCAAGTTTTTCTACAGATTTGCAAAGCCACAGTCAAGAGACCTGAGTCCCCACTGAGGTTGTGCTACAGTTCACTGATCCCAAGCACATCCCACTCCTTCCTTCCACCACACCCAAATTTCCTCACCTGTGATATATAACAGGAGTTGAACTTTTGGACTTTTTTCTTCCAGTGCAATCTGACATGGAAGATTGAACTGTAGAACAGATAGAAAGCCACCGTGATGAAACAGGGGTGGGAAAAAGAAGGCAGCTACCCCTGCTCACCCCTCAGCCCCCTGAGGTCCCCTGTGGCTCCCCTGAGCTCAGTAAGAGGGCCACATGTGGCCTTGTTCTTTCTTAAATTATTGTTTCTTTTTTAAAGATTTTATTTATTTTAGAGAGAGAGAGAGAGACAGCATGAGCAGGAGGGGCAGAGGGAGAGGGAGAGAGAGAATCTCAAGCAGACTCCATGCTGAGCATGGAGCCCGACGAGGGGCTCGATCCCAGGACCCTGAGATCATGACCTGAACCGAAACCAAGAGTCGGAGGCTTAACTGACTGCACCACCAAGGCACCCCTAAATTTTTGTTTTTTAAAAGGTTCAAATAATCCCAGGCCCTACCTAGGAGTAACCATTGTCATTTGGTGGGGGACTTACTAGCTCTGTCTGTGCATTGACATATGTAAATTATAATCGCTGTGCTCATAGGAACAGATAGTTTGTCTGGTTTGCTTTCTGCTTTTTATACAGTTGGGATCATATGTATACATTTTTCTGTAGCTTGCTTTTTTCCTCTGGAGTAAGTCTTAGAACTCTTTCTGCATCAGCACAAATAGATGAATGTCATTCTTGATAACAGCCACCCAGCGTTCTGTAATATAGATGTGGCATATCATTTGGCCATTTCACCCGTGATGGACACTAGCTGTTTTCCATTTTTCACTGTCACAAACAACGTTGAAAAGAAAATTCCCCATCAGACCTCTTTATGCACCTCGCCAGCCTTTCCCTAGGGTGGGCGCCTCTGAGCGGAATTTCCCGGCCGAAGGGTGGGCACGTTTTCCATGGCGGCAGCCCTTTGGGATGCCTTCCAGAGCGGCTGGACCCGGGCACACGGGGCACCTGCCCACACCCCTGCCCCCTCTCCCCAGTGCAGTTTGCGCCAGCCCGAGCCCATGGTGCCTTGGACCCTTGTGCTCACAGCCTTCAAAGCCTGATGGTTTCCTCTCTCTCTGCTGTCCCCGCCTGCCCACCGCCAGGAAGGAGGAGAACACACGGAGCCTGCTGAACGACAAGCGGGACGTGGTCGCGCAGCGGCAGCGCTATGAGCAGTACAGCGTGGTGGTGGAGGAGGTAAGGGCCCCAGGCCGCCGGGGTGGGGGACACTGGCCAGCCCCGGGCCCCTCGGCCCCACACTCCTGCTCTTGCAGGTGCCCCTGCAGCCTGGCGAGGGCCTGTCCTACCGAGGTGACGACTACGAGGACGAGTACGATGACACATACGATGGCAACCAGGTGGGCGCCAACGATGCCGACTCGGATGACGAGCTCATCAGCCGCAGGTGAGGCTGCAGGGCCCTAAGTGGGTGGAGTTCCGGGGGGCGCGGGGGTGGGGCACAGCGGGGCTCCCAAAGCCTCTTGTTTATACAGATGGGGAGGCTGAGGCCCTGATCCCGTGGGCAAGTCAGTGGTAGAGCCAGGGCCTAAGCTGAGCCCTTTTGACTCCTAGTCCAGTGCTCCTTCTACCCCCAGCCACCACCTTGGCCAGTTGGTCCAGCCCATCCTGAGTGGGGCAGCATCTATTTGGTTTCATACAGTCCTTTTAGATTGTTCTCCTTGACTGGAGAAAACTCTCTGCTGTGGAATCTTAGAGAGATTTCCCAGTGCAGATAAAAGCAGAGCTGCCCCAGCCCGCTCAGCCTCCCCTAAGCCCCTGCGTCAGACTCTGGTACCCTCAGAGAGTCTGGGGGCTGGAGCAAAGCTGGCTTGAAAAGCACTTTGGTTTTTTCCAGCTCCCTGAGCCCATCCCCATCCTGATGCCCCCTCCTCACCCAGCCCAATCCCCTCCTCCCTGAGGCTCCCTCTCCAGGTTTAGTCCAGTCTTTGATCTCACTTTCTCTCTAAACCCTTAGGCCCTTCACCATCCCTCAGGTGCTGAGAACCAAAGTGCCCGGAGAAGGGCAGGAAGAGGACGAGGAGGAGGAAGAGGAGGCTGAAGAAGAGGCTCCTAAGGTACCTCCTTGGCAGGTGGCAGATGAAGGGGAGGGTGCAATTCTGAAGGGCACATTGGGACCACTGCGCCCCTGCTTTCCCGCAGTTAGCTCTGAGGCAGCCCTAGCATCCCTGCCCGGGAAAAGAGGGGTTCTTTTGAGCCTAGGATGTCTGCTTGGAGAGTTGCTAGCTTACAACTCACCTCCACTACCCAGTGAGGGCTTAGGGGATGGATTAGAGGCCAAGCCTTTGAGCTGCTGGGTTCATTAGGCCCAGGAGCCTGGGCGCTGAGAGAAGGGCAGCTCTCGGCCACCATGCTCAGGATGGCAATTCTTTTTTTTTTTTTTTTTTTTAAGATTTTATTTATTTGATTTGTCAGAGAGAGTGAGAGAGCAAGACAGAGAAAGAGCTAGCACAGGCAGGAGGAGTGCTCAGCTCCTGCTGAGCAAGGAGCCCGATGCGGGACTCGATCCCAGGACCCATGACCTGAGCCAAAGGCAGACGCTTAACCAATTGCCACTGAGCCCCTCAGGCGTTCCAGGACGGCAATTCTGCAACTCAGAGATGTTAGAGCCCAAGGGCCCTTGGAGGTCATCTGGGCTGGTGGGTTTGAAAATTCTATTTTTTGGCAGCTGAACTTTTTCTTCAAAAGAAACCTCAACATATAAAACAGATAAGGGCGGTGTTGCTCAGGTTGAACGGAGTGGCATCTTGGGACTCCTGGAGCCCCTCGTGCCCTCCCACCAAGGTAACAAGCGGAATGTGTCCAGGCCAGGCTCCTGATGAAGAGGGGTAGCAGAAACTGATGGAGACCGTGGCTATTGGGGTAGAAGCACCCTGCCTGAGGGGCTTCTCAGCAGAAACGTAGGCCCAGAGCTTCCAGGGCTTTCTCTTCTACCCAGGCAAGGGATCAGCCCAGATTTTTCTATAAAATCTTCCAGTTTTCAAATGTTACCAGTTACACTTGTTTTGTTTGTGTTTTTTTAAGCAGTGCAGACCACTGACGCCTGTGTGTGATCCTTAAGTCACAGTACTCCCCACTGCTAGTCCAGTCTCCTTTGCTTATTGGCCAAAAAACGGTCTTCAAGAGTGGCTACTCCCAGAGCACATCGGTGGTGGCACTAGAGTGAGGACAGAGCAGCTCCCGGGGCAGCTCTCTTGGCCTTCAAGGCCCTGTGTGGCCTCTCACGGTGGCCATTCTGGCCTGTCCCCCATTTGTCATCTGTGCTCCAACTGTGGTCTACCTGCCCGACCATGCCTGTGCAGGACGCCTTAGTCCCTTTAGCTGCTTCTAAAGGAGAAGAGAGGCTTCTAATGAAAACCTTGGACCCAAGCAAGGGTGGCTCCATTCTAGGGCATCACCCTGCCACACTGTGGCTTTCCCCCACTCCTGGCCTGGAGGCATCAACAAGACTCAGTCAGGCGCAGCCTAACCACAGCTTAGGCAAATGGGACTGCTCGTGACTAGATTTTTTTTTTTCTCCCCTCCCCTCCACAGCCTGACCATTTTGTGCAGGACCCTGCAGTGCTGCGGGAGAAGGCAGAAGCCAGACGGATGGCCTTCCTCACCAGGAAGGGGTGAGCATTTTAAAGAGCTGTGCCTGGTGGAAGGGGACCCATCTGGGGAAGGCTCAGCCAACCACGTAGGAAGCCCACACATAAACCCCAAGCGCGTTACATGTGTTAATTTAACCCTCACGACAGCCCTATGAAGTAGCCACTTTATCATCATCCTCATTTTACAGAGGAAGAAATAGGCCCATCCCCATCCCCAAGCTCTCCTCTCCTCGTTGTGGGCTGTGGTCAGCCCACAGGTGGTTCTTCCCGCAGCTAGGCCACGGACCCATCTGGAGGCAGGGCTCAGAGAAGAGAGTTCACCAGACACAGGACCGGCCAGAGCCCCCCAGAGCCCTGCCCTTGCTGGGCTCCATTTCTTCTCCCACTGGAAGTGGGGACAGGGGTGTCCTGGGCCCTTGCCATGTGTCCTCTCCCCGGGACCTCTGAGAAAGGCAGTGGGCTCTTCCCATCCCCTGGGGTGGCTTGTTCCTCCCTCAGGTACCGGCACGACAGCTCGACGGTAGTGGCCGGCAGCCCCCGGGGCCACGGGCAGAGCCGTGAGACAACCCAGGAACGCAGGAAGAAGGAAGCCAACAAGGCGACGCGAGCCAACCACAACCGGAGAACCATGGCTGACCGCAAAAGAAGCAAAGGCATGATTCCATCCTGAGGCCGCCCTGTCAGGGCCAGCCGGGAGGCAGCAGCACCAGACCTGCCAGGCTGAGTTACCATAGCCTTGGGTCTCCTCACCAGTTGGCCTCCTGCCAGGGCCCCAAGTTCAACTCCACCCCTCAACAGCCTCAGCTTCGCAGCCCCTGAGAAGGCCGCCTCGTCGTCCACCAGCCAGCCGTGAGCACCTTCTTGCAGAACACACAGTGCCTTATCCCACAATGGAGGAACCCCTGGGGCCAGCGAGCAGGCAAAAGGGATGGGGACGGAGCCCCAAGGCAAGCCCCACAAACCTCATGCAGCAAGACACCACTTCTCTTGGTGGTTTCCTTCCTGGACGGCAGGAAACCTGTAAATTCCAAAACAAAAACAGAAAAGGCCTGCAAATAAAGTTTTTGACCCTTTCAAGCAATGATCCATGATGTACCCCTGGCCTGCTCCCCCTGTACCCCATTCTTCAGTGACAGCCACCATCGGGAGAGCGAGAGAGCAGGATGATCACCTGCTCTGCTCATCAGCCCTACGTGCTTGCCTCTCATTTTAACCCCTCCTGATGTTGCCCTGCTTTGCTGTGTGGCCCTGAGCACATTACTCCCTCCTCTGAACCTCTAGTCCCTGCTTGTAGAAGGAAGAGATGAGGTTGTGAGGCCCTCTGGTCCTTTCCGTGTTCTCGTTCAGTCCCTACAACCTCCACCCTAGGAGGTAGGGAGTATTTCCGGCCCTGTGGTGTAGGTGAGCCACTGAGAGCTGGAGGTGCCTGCCCAGGCTACAGGCAGGAAGTGGGAGAACAAGGATTTGACCCTCAGTCGGACCCCTGGCCTTTATAGCATCCTAGATGGCGGGGTCATTGCCATCTCACAGCGGACCTGAGGACACTTGTCCCATAGCAGAGCCAGTACCAGAGCTCGGCGCCTACTGGTTGCATGTACCCTCCATCAGATCCTGCAGAGTCAAGGAGTCGGAGACCAGAAGACACCAGTGAGGATGTCCCTACCAAGCCCCGTTGAAGGACTTGGGTCCAGTTCCTCAAAACCTCCTCCTGGGCATGGCCGGTTGGTTCAGCTGTGGCAGCAGCTGCCAGGCAGCCTGATTCCTGGGCCCCCGAGAATGTTGCTGATCAACAGAGGATCGGCCGTGGGGTGTTTGCTGGCCTGATCCTGCCCAGCCTGGCCTGGAGGCCATCCACGGGAGCCAGGGCCCCTGCCCAGCTGGACCTTGACAAATCACCCTAGATGCTTGTGTAATTTATTTGCATGTGGTTAGGATGAGCGTCTGGAGCAGCGAGCAGACAGGCCCTTGACGAATTGGTTTTGTTAGGTCAGCCACACAAGCGAAAATCAATAGCAATTCCTCTGAGTCACGCCAGTTCTCTTGGTGCATTTGAGATGCAGAGCAGATAGGAGAGTGGTGTCTTCTCCTCGAGCTGCTGAATTAGCTGAGATCGGGCTCGGGGTCAGCCACTCTGGCAGGCAGCAGGAAGACTCTGCTTCCTCCTCGAGGCATTTGCCAGGAACCATACAGGCGAGGGTCATTTCTTTTCTCTCTCCCTGAGCTCCTCAGACCCAGCTCTTGGCCCTGGAGCAAGGTGAGGTGAGTTAGGGGAGCTCTGGCCTTTACCTACCTTACCTGTTACTGTTCACACAGCCCCTCTCACCTTCATTCTGTCATACATGCCTCCTGACCGCTGGGAGCAGTGTTCAGGCCTCACCTTGGCATTCTGGTTTAAAGGATTGGAGAAGACAGCGATTTTTCAAACTTTCCAGAATGTACTGCCAGGTCAAACTTGATCTCCCTTGAGGAACTATGTTCTTCCTCATTTCAGATCTTGAGGGCACCCCTTCAAGGATGTTTGCAAACACCTCACTCAGGAGTCATCCAGAGCAGTGCTTTACCTTCACCTCTCAGGGCCTCAGTTTTCCCATCTGCAAAGTGGGTACGTTGGGCCAGGTGAATGGTTTCCACCTGGTGCCAATCCAATCCTCCGAGGAGGCCCCAAGGTTTAAGATGGGCAATGGCAGAAATGTTACAAGTGAAGTGGGTGGGAGCCCTGAACCCTGCTCACTTGATCACTGGGCCCCGCCACCCCACCACTGCTCCTAAGCAGGAATTTCTAAGTGCCTTCTCTGCACCCTATTAGAGAACACGACTATCACAGGCATTTCCCGGGAAGCTTTTATGACCCAGTACCTCCAAGAGGACTTAGGACTTTGAATGTCATTGTTTCTAGCTCATGAGTGGCAATGGTAGCAGACGGGTCTGTCTGAACAGTGCTACCGTGCCTCTGTGAGGTGGGGAGGGCAGGGCAGAGCCTGTCATGGATAAAATGGGACCCGGGAGCCCAGGGAGGCAAGTTAGCAGCAGAGCCTGGACGCAGGTCCTTTCTTAGCTCCAGGTGCACTCTGGAAAAGTAAGCAATTAGCAGGAAACTGCCTGTCCCTGTCACACCGGGAGCTTGGGCTAAATAATGCAGGGAGGGAGACCAACAAAACCACAAACAAAAGTCAACCCACCAAAAATGCAGGGGGTGGTTGTGGAGCCCCCTTCTTTAAAATGATGTCAGTGAACACTTGGTAGCAATGTGAGAAACGAAATATTGAAGAATCAGTTTGTTGTTCTTGTTGTTTTTTAAGAGAATAAATTGGATGGTAATGCTCCATGATTGTGAAAATATTTTTGAAAAATTTGCGTACAGACCAAGTCTGGAAAGGAATGTGCATAAACGAAAATGACAGTAAGACCGTGATATTTGTAATGAGAATTAAAGGCGCTTACCGAGTACTTCCATGGCCAGAGTTTCTGCTGGGTTCTTGGGTTATCTCGTCTAACTCTCACCAGGTAGGTACAGATGAGAAAACCAAGGTCAGAGAGGATAGGTGACCTGTCTAAGGTCACACATATACCACATGACCAAGGAGGGCTTCAGTCCCAGGATTGTCTCCTAAAGCCCACGCTCTTAACCCCTACACCACATGCCATTCCTTTTTTTTTCCCCCACATCCGCATCCTTGATACTACTGTTCTTAACAAAGAAAGAAGAAAATATAAGCCCAATAGCTATAGGACAGGAGGATGGGAAATCCCAGTTCATCAGACCAGGTTGATGGGACCCCACTTGTATGTATTGCACGAGTGGGGTATCGTCCCACAGATCTCAGATGCCTTGTTTTATTTCACTTTTTTTTCAGATTCGTTTGTCCTTTCCTCTGTGTGTCCAGTCTGCCATGAAGCCCACTGAATGATTCTTCATTTTTATGTCCAGTTCCTGTCCAGGGGAAGCAGAGAAAAGGCTGGGGGTAGAGCTCTCAGCTGAGATGGGGACCGCAGAGCCTGAGGAGCACGGAGGCCTGGGAGGGGGCCAAAGGGTCCAGGGTGAATATGGAAGAAGGGTGGGAAAGAGGATGGGAGTCCCAGAATTAGGACCACAGGCCAGGCCATGGCCCAGACATCTGTCCCGAACAGCAGCTCCCAGTATTTACTGCCTGTCCTCAGGGCTTGGGGCATGGACGGTCAGCCTGGTTGGGAGGACCAAGGGAGGAGACGCTAAATGCATCCACTCAGCACACGTTTACCAAGATCTACTAGGTGCCAGGCACTGCGTCAGGCATGTGTGAGAAAGATTGTCTCCCCTCCGCCCTCATGGAGTTCACAATCCAAGGTGGGATGTGGATATTAAGACATTTTGGGAAAGTGATTTAGTCACGGCTGTACTAAGCCCTAATAAACGAATGGAGAAATGAGCAGGCAAAGTGAACAGAAAGAAGCCAAGAGCAAAGAGACTTTCCAGAAGCAGAGGGTAGTGGGGCACCTGGGTGGCTCAGTCGGTTATGCGTCTGCCTTCGGCTCAGGTCATGATCCCAGGGTCCTGGGATGGAGCCCCGCATCGGGCTCCCTGCTCGGCGGGGAGCCTGCTTCTCCCTCTGCCTCTGCTCCCCCCACCCCACTACCTCTCGCTCTCTGTCTCTCTCTCTCAATTAAATAAATAAATAAATAACATCTTAAAAAAAAAGAAGCAGAGGGTAGTGGTCGCAGTGTCAGGCAGCAGCTGGGAGGTCAACCTAGCTAAGTCAGTGGGGCTCCCTGGGGCTCTGCCCACCTTGCCAGGAAGTGATGGGGAGATGTGGAAAGAATGGAAGGTGGGGAAGAGAAGGCAGGAGAGTGGGGCCCCCCTTCTGAGGAAGTTGGCATCAGAGAGGAGGAAGAGGGAGCTGAGAGGTGAGGAGGGAGCCTTGGAATCCAGACCATGTTGATGGGATGCCTAGAAGGAGCAGGGGAGGCACCAGGGCTCTAGAAGATCCACTTGGGGGAAGACTAGACCCCAGGAGGAGCTCCCCAGGTGAGCCTGATGTGCGGTCCTAGCTAACTAGATCTCTTGAGTGCTGGGGCAGGAGGAAGGGACCTTGACTATGGCCAGAGGCTGGTGTTGCAATTCTGCAGCCAGAAGCAAGGTAACCAATGCCCCGGGGGGTGGGGTTGGGGTGGGGTGGTATGTGTGTCTTAAAATGAGAATCAAATTCTGACTTCACACTGGAAATTCTCTCCCGACAATCGATAATCATCAAGAGAATTTTACGTAGCTGGCAGACCTCGGAGAGCCTCAAAGGGCATTTTGTCCAGAGTTTCTCAACCTATTTAAAGCCCCAACCCTCCCCCTAATCTCAGACCCTGGGATTTCAGCTATCCCCACTTCCCCTGGGAGTGGGGGAGGTTTGCCCTGCCTAAGAATTCGCTGGGCTTCCATGGCGCTCTCCCAGCCATGGAGGTTATATCATCGAGCTTTACTCGCTGTGGTCTGAATTACAAGAACAACAGGCACTTAATTTTAGTTTCCCAACTATGAAATTATGACACTAAATATGCTTTTTCTGGCTGCATGAGCCCACCCTCAGCACTCTGACAGATCCCTTAAGTGCTCTGCCATCCCAAGGGGGTAATTATGGTTTTCTTCTTCTTAAAGTGGTTTTCATGAAAGAGCCAGGCTGAAAGGGGGCCCTTCAGTGGGATGAGGGCCAACCATGCCTGTCCATTTAGGATTTTACATGCAGAGCTTACACGCAGGCTCCAGCCCCCATCTCCCATCCTGTGGTCTAGCCTGCTTACTCTATGTTCTTTCATGTGCACATTTGCAGGCCTCAAGATCCCATCCTTTTTATTGTTATTTTGTTCATAAAGGGTGGTGAAAAGAGCACTGGACTGAGGGTCAGGAGCCTAGGGTCTAGGCCCTTAGATTTCAACAAGCTGTGTGACTTTGGGTCAGTTCCTTGGCCTCTCTGGGCCTCAATTTCTTCTAGGAAATGGGGATGATCATTCTCTCACCTCTCTTGCCTCATGGGCATGGGTAATTGTGAGGGTCAGCTGAGATCATGCTGGGTGGGGACAGAGGGCACTCTGAAATTGGTGAATCTTGTTCAAACGGGAGAGAAGAAAACTGATGGGAGTTTTCTGGCCACTCTGCATTTGGGGCAGTTTCCACTTCTCTCTGTTAATCACCCTGCCAGAAACTTCTTTGCACAAATCACCCATTTCCAACAGGCACATTTCCAATGGAATGCTGGGGTCCCAGGGCCAGGAAAAGTTTGAGAGCTGCCTCTGTCTGGATTTTTGCTGACAGTTCTCTCCAGAAGGACAGAATCAGGGAATGGCCTGAACTCCAAAGCTTTTGGCTCTGCGAGCAAGTTCTGTCATGAAGCAGCCTCCCCTCAAGGCCCCTGCCTCTAGGGGAGCCTGGGAGCTGTCACACGGGGACCCCCCTGGCTGGTGAGACAGTTGCCCCTTTCCTATGACAGGCCGACCAGATGCCACATGACAGATGCAATGGGCAGATCGCAGCCCCGGGTCCAGCTGGACTGTATCACGTCAGCAGGGCAGCATCTCGCTCCGTGACCCGCCACAGGGGTGTGTGCGGCCTGTCACAGCTGGAAAATCAGACCCCCCCATTCAGGAGAGGTCTACACAGAAAGGCATTGGCTCCTCCCCCAGAGTATTAACACAAGAGTAACATGCAATGGCCGTGCCAGACTTTTTCCTTGGGGATCAGGGTCCTCTGAAGGGCCAGCAGCTTATTTGGCTTTTGCCATTTAGAGCAGGGGCTGAGCTGTGGGGTTAGAACCAAGCTGGCCTCAGCCACTCTCCAGCTCTGTGACTCTGAGCGAGGTTCTCTGAGCCACAATTGTCTCCACATTGAGATGTTGGCAGGATGGCTGGGATAAGGTGTGCAGTGCTGGCCCGCTGTGAGGCAGGCTAGTGAACTCACAGGGCCCTGCTCAGTGGGACCCAGGAGAAGGGTGGCGGGTGCTTCCCACCAATGCCCCAGGCAGATTTCTGTGCACCCCACTTCTCAGCCTCTCAGCACGGCTGCCGTGACTCCCGTACAGCCGTCCTCCCGGAAACCTCTGGGCTCAGGATGATCTGGACACACAAGAGGAGGCAAGAGAAGATTGGCACAATCCAGCCTGGTAAGCGTGTGATGGGTGCCCTGGGAGCAGAGGAGGTAGCCTGCTTAGCTTTGTGGGGCAGCAAATTACCTCACTGAATCCTTGAAACAAAGCCAGGTGGTAGGTGTGATTATATAAGCCTCATTTAGAGGTTCGGCCCCTTGCTCATGGCTGAGCAGTGGCTGCGTCAAGATTCAAACGCAGGTTTACCAGCCTCCAAAGTCCGTATTTTCAGCCTCTTGGCTTTCCTGTCTCCCTATAGCTTGACACTTACTCCATGCGTGGTTGGCTCAGCATGGAAAAGAGGACCTATCACCTCCTTTGTTCTAAACACCATACTTCTATTAATACAACTTATAATCAAATCATTCCATTGACAGAGATGAGAGTGGGAAGTTGGGCAGGATATATTTTCCCAAATCTCCACTTTGCCATAGTTTCCCCTGTCTGCTAACGGAAGGAAGGGCTACCCTTCAAACTACCGTTTGAAGGAGGTGTTTCATTAGGGAAGATTGGCGAGGAGATAAGACATCACACAGACTAGCAGCCCCAGGGCAGGAAGCAGCCTCTCTGTTGGAGGCTTGTACAGGAGGGAGGCAGAAGTGTGCTCAGACATCTGGAAAGGAGGAAGATAGACGAAAGCGGAGAGGAGTCCGTTAACATAGTTAAAGGTGTAGGGAAGAGATAAGGACCGCAGGAGGAATGCACGAGTTGGCTGGAGTTCAAAACAGTGTTAGAGACGCTGAAAACGAGATTATCACGGGACACACAGGGGAGCACGAGAAAGTGATCAGACCTTAGAGGGAAAGAAAGGATGTCAGGAACACGGTTTCAAAACAGCTGGGACAAGGGGTGGGGCACTTGGATGATTCAGCTGTACAGTCATCCCCGAAGCTCTCAGCCCACATTTTGTGGATTGAATATGCCAATTAGGCACTGTTCCCTGAAGACTGTGCAGGGAGCCCCCCCTTAATGTACTCACGGTAGCAACATAACAAAACCACCACTAGTAGGCGGGTGCTAAGAACATTATAAGCATTATTTCACATAGCTTCCCAACCACCCTGTGAGGGATTGCTCTCATTATCCCATTTTCCACAGGAAGAAACTGAGGCTCAAGGAGAGGATGCAACCTGCCCAAGGTCACCTGGCCAGAGAGTAGCAGAGCTAGAATTCAAACCCAGGCATGTGCTATTTCCATAATCCATACCTAGACACAAGATGGGAGAGCAAAGGGACCCACAGCAAGGACCATATTTGGGAGGTTTGTAAAGTGAGATTTGAGGTAGCTTGGATCTTAAATGGCAGGTTAAGGAATTTGAACTTGATCTGACCAGTAGTGGTAAGCCATTGAAGGTGTTTGAGCAAGGGAGTTGATCTGGCAGTCTTATGAGGGTTCAGTGGAGAATAAGTGTCCAGAGCAGCCGAGGAAGTTTTCTGTGCAGGAGTTTTGAAGGGAGAATAGGCCGGGAGCAGCATGAAGGCGGTCAGTACCCCTGTACTGAGACTGTTGGCTAAGTGGCTCCCAGCTGACACTTTCTCTACATTCCATCACTGCCTTGTCCTTGATGCCGGCTGGAGTCTGCCCTTGGCATTCAATCTGTGTATAAATCCAAGCGTATCAGGCCAAGGCCCCAGCGAAGAGAGAGAAATGATTTTTACACAGCACAGAGCTGTGGTTATGAGCACAGCCTCGGGAGCCAACTGTCCTGTATTTGAACTTCTGCTCTACTTTCTCTAGCTGTGTTACCCTGGGCAAGATACTTAACCTCTCTGAACCTCACTTTCCACCTGTAAAATGGGGTAGAGAGCGGTGCCCACCTCGGGTTGAGGATCTAGTGACATAGGATATGGTTAATGGTACCAGGACCAGGCCTGGCCCTGGGTGTGCATGTGTGTGTGTGTATGTGTGTGATCCTCTGCACGGGCTAGCCCCTGCCCCTTTAACAATGTTTGTCCTTCGTTCACACCGAAGCAATTACCATAACCTCCATTTTGCCTGCCGAATTTGTATTCCCTCCAACTTTGCACTTTGCTCAGACATTTTAAATTCATTGATTTTTGTCCTTTCCTCACAAGACTTCAAATTCATATGTAGGACAGTCCTTGTTCCTTGTTATTGGACGAGCAGCCTGAGTTACGGGATGGAATCCATTTCTGTTTAATAACTTACATTGCTTCCCCCCTGTTATTATAAAAGCAGTAACACGCTTCTCAGTGTGGTTCACATCAGTAAGCAAAAAGAAAGAACATTTCCACCATCCGGAAATAATTGCCGTTAGGATTTTAGGTCTTATCCTTCCAACATTATTTTAGAAAAAGGAATATACATAGGCATGTTCTTTTTTTCTCTTTTTTCTTTTTTACATATGCCTTTTCCACGAAAATGGGATCATACTACACATGCTGTTATCCCTGTTTTTTCAGTTAGTTGGACATTGTGGACATGTTTCCCTTTCTCATCTGCATCCTCTTTAATGGGTTAGTAGTATTCTCTCATGATACTATATGTCAGTCAACCTGTGCCTTAGTTGTGCATGTTGGTTGTTTCTCATTATTTGCTATTAAATTGCAGTGAACAACCTCCTGGCTAAGTATTTGTCCACCTCCATGATTATTTTCTCAGGGTAAATTCTTAGAATTGCTGAGTCAAGTTTTTTGACTGTCGAATCGGCCCTTCCCGCCAGCCAGATTTGAGAAGGATCATTTCCTGCATCTTTGCTCACTCCGGGTATTATAGTTTTTAAAAATCTTCCTGAGTTTAATAAGTAAAAGGATATCTAGCTATTTTTATTTTGCAAATCTGTTCTTGCAGAACCTCAAGGAGTAGATGCAGGTATAAAATAGATGAGAGGGTGGGGAGATGGGCAAAATGGGTGAAGAGGAGTGGGAGATACAGGCTTCCAGTTATGAAATGAGTAAGTCATGGGAATAAAGGGCACAGGGTAAGGAATACAGTCAGTGGTATTATAATAGCATTGTATGGTGACAGATGGTAGCTACACTCGTGGTGCGCGTAGTGTAACATATAAACTTGTCAAATCACTGTGTCGTACACGGGAAACTAATGTAACGCTGTGTGCCAGCTACAAATAAAAAAATTAATTAAAAAAAATTAAATGGGGGCGCCTGGGTGGCTCAGTCGGTTAGGCGTCTGCCTTCGGCTCAGGTCATGATCCCGGGGTCCTGGGATCGAGCCCTGCATTGGGCTCCCTGCTCGGCAGGAAGCCTGCTTCTCCCTCTCCTGTTCCCCCTGCTTGTGCTCTCCCTCTCTCTGTCAAATAAATAAATAAGATCTTTTAAAAAAAATTAAATGGACCTGAGAAATAAACCTCCTGCACACTAACCCCCAGCCCAGAGTCTGCTTCCTGGGGAACCCAGCCTGTGATAGGCAGTATCCTTGTGTCTACTGGGGAAAAGCCTAGAATGTTCCAAGGGCTGGGCCTTTCTTCTTTGAGCTGACAGGCCAACTTGGACTCCACCCAGAGCTGAAAAGTTTTGAACCTTGGCAGGCAGCCCTAGAGTACAGCCTGGATAGCCCCTGGCTGGGTTAATTAAGCAGTCATCTGGGTGAGGATTTACTGCACGGTAATCCTTACTCTCCTTGACACCCCTCCAAGATGACATCTCCAGAAATAACAAGAATCATAGCTGCCATTGTGCAATATCATGGTGAGTATTTTACAGATGAGGACACTGGCTCAGGGACAGTAAGCAACTTGTCTAAATTCACATAGCCAGTGAGTGGTGGGGCTTGAATTCTAACCCAGGACTGTCCATTCTAAAATCAGTGCTCTTTACACCTCACTAGAGCTATTCAGTGGGAATAATAAAACGACCTCTTGGATAATTGTTCAAATAAAATGACACATAAACTGCAAAGCACTTAGTACAATGCCTGGCTCATGGTAACTGGTTGATAAATGTAAGCTATTCATCAGAAACCCTCTGGAGGCTTACCTTTCTTTTTAGAATGGAATCCAAACTCTTTTAGCATGACCTACAAGAGCACACAGTATCTGACCGTATCTATTACTGCCTCACTTCCTTCAGTTCCATGAATAAACCAAACCCACACCCACCTCAGGGCCTTTGCTCTCACTGTTCTTGTTTCTTGAAATACCTTTCCTCTTGATCTTTACCTGGCTGAGATTTCCATTCAAATCTCAGCTCAAATGCCATCTCCATAGAGAAATGTTCCTTGACTCCCTACCTGAGCATTTCACACTGCTCTTTAAACCTGAGTCACCCCCTATATGTTACCCAGTTTTATTTTATTCATAGCCCTTAACGTGAGCTGAAATTTTTATTTAATTTCTTGTTTACCATCTGTCTCCCCTACTAGAATGCAAGCTGCAAGAGGGTAGGGATCTTCCTTGGTCTCCACTGTGTGTCCAGGGTCTAGAACAGGGCCAGGCAGAGTAGGCACTCAATAAAGATGTATTGGCTGACTGACGGACGGACTGAATGACTGAATAGTTTCTACCAGTTTGGAGAGATTTTTGAAAACAAGAGAGAAGCTAGGAGAATAGGACATTCTCTCAAATACACTTCGCCAAGAGAGTGGTCCTGCTTGCTCAGAGCAGAGCTATACTGGATGCCAACTTCTCAGAAGAGGATTTCAGAGGCCTTCAGTAACCTGCTTGATGAGGTTTCCAAGCATTTAGCTTTTCCTGACACCATTGCGAGGGGAGCAGGTGGGGAGTCCTTGGGGCTTTCTAACCGTAAAGACTGTCCCAGCTCTTGACTCCAGGAAATACCTCAGGCTGAGCTTGGGAAGGAAACTTTTTCCAGTAATAAACAGCTTCTTGGTGCCAGTCTGAGGAGGGTGCTAATCCTCATTTCCTCCACCTGTGAGGCACACCCACCCAGGGAGCTCTGGGGAGGCCCAGCTCCCAGTTACCAGTGCCACGCAAGGACGAATCCTCATTGGAAGCTCAGGAAGGGGAACCCTGGGCCTCCAAGCAGCTGGGCTCTAGGCCTGGAGCCAGAGCTGGGGGCTCACATCTTGCATTTCTCTGTGTTCACACCCTCTCTGGGAGGCCCCCTTTTAATTTATTCCTCCCCCATTGTAAGAGTAATACATGCTTGATGCAGAAAACGTAGACATCAGAGAGAAATACAACGGAAAATGACTCTCCCAGAGTTAACCACTATTAACAATTTGTTATGAGCATTTCCAATTTTTTTCTTATACATGTTTACCAAAAAAATGCATCATGTATATGAATTTGTGGCTTTTTTCACTTAGCTTTATATTTTGACTGTTTTATATGAGCATTCTTCCTAACCATCTTTTACATTCTTTTTTTTTTTCTTTAAAAGATTTATTTATGGAGCACCTGGGTGGCTCAGTCAGTTGAGTGTCTGCCTTCAGCTCAGGCGGGGAGCCTGCTTCCCCCTCTCCCACTCCCCCTGCTTGTGCGCACGCTCTCTCTCTTCAAATACATAAATAAAATCTTTGACAAAATAAAAGATTTATTTATTTTAGAGAGAAAGAATAAGTGTGCACACAAGCAGGGGGAGGGGGCAGGAGAGGGAGAGAATCTCAAACAGGCTCCGACTCCCTGCTGAGTGCCGAGCCTGATGCAGGACTCCCATCTCACCACCCTGAGATCATGACCTGAGCAGAAATCCGGAGTTGGCTGCTTCACCAACTAAGCCACCCAGGCGCCCCTTACTTGCTTTCTCTTTTAGAAAAATTTTTTTATTAGAATATCAATATCTGCTTGTTGTAAGAGAAAAAGGCAGTATCTGTTGCACAAGGTGGAAGTTCTTTGAAATTCCACCCCTCAGAGATAGTGGCCATGAAAAGTTTAGTGCACATCCCTCAGTATTCTGTGTGTACACATATCGATGTGTATCGATTTACATAAATGGGATAAAATTAAACACACAAATTTTGCAGCTTGATTTTTTTCCATTTCATCTTTCTTTACCCCTACACACCGAGTCACCACAGTCTTCTTAATGTCCACATAATGTCTGTGCTAGGAATCTATCTCTTTAGTCACTTCCTTATTGAAGGTCATTTTCTTCTTCTTTTATTTTTATTTATTTTTTATTTGAGAGAGAGAGAGCATGAACGGGGGGGAGGGGGCAGAGGGAGTATCAGACTCCCCGCTGAACAGGGAGCCTGATGTGGGGGCTTGATCCCAGGACCCTGAAAGTATAATGGTGGTTGCCAGGGGCTGGGGAAGGGGAGATTGGAGAGCTATTTAATAGGTACAGAGTTTGTTTTATAAGATGGGGATGGATAGTGGTGATGGCTGCACCCAGTATGATTACATTTAATACCACTGAAGTGTACACCTAAAAATGGTTAAGATGGTAAATTTTGTTATGTGTTTTTTGTTGTTTTGTTTTGCTTTGTTTTGAGAGAGAGAGAGCGAGCACAGGCACAAGGGGGGAGCAGGGGAGGAGCAGAGAGGGAAAGAGAATCCCAAGCAGGTTCCATGCTGAGCACAGAGCCAGTTTGGGGGCTCAATCCCACCACCCTGAAATCATGACCCAAGCCAAAATCAAGTTTCGGACGCTTAACTGACTGAGCCACCCAGGCACCCGTTATGTGTATTTTTCTTTTAAGACTTTATTTATTTATTTGACAGAGAGAGGAGAGAGTGCACACAAGGAGGTGGAGCAGGAGAAGCAGGCTCCCCACTGAGCAGGAGCCCACCGTGGGACTCAATCCCAGGACCCTGGGATCATGTCCTGAGCCGAAGGCAGTTGCTTAACCGACTGAGCGACCCAGGCACCCCTATGTGTATTTTAATACATGCACAAAGAATTTTTGAAAGGAATAAACATTTAAAATAGATAATACCAAAGTATTCTGTAAAACCATTGTTCCAATGGCCATGTGTGGTACTTGCTCCTTTACAAAAAACTAATGTTGCTAATCTTTTTTTTAAACATGAGAAAACCAAATTATTTATTTATTTATAAGTTTAATTTATTTAAGTAATCTCTACACCCAACATGGGTATCGAACTCCCGACCACAAGATCGAGAGTTCCACACTCTTTCACCTGAGCCAGCCAGGTGCCCAGAGAAAACCATTTTAATAGTGTGCATACATACATAGGGGGAACACACACGGAGATGGAAATTCCCTTGCTAATCTTTTTCATCTTCATTGATCTGGTAGACAAAATAGTATCCATCTTGTTTATTAATGAAACTGGGCATCTTCTCATATTTGTAGTCACTTGTATTTCTTGTACTTATTGCCTATTTGTGTCATTAGCCTCAGCTTCCAAGTTATCCACCTTTTTTTATTGATTTGGAAGACTGCTTCATGTATTAGTGAGGTTGGTACTTTGCCATATTTGTTGGGTATTTTCTTCCAGTCAAAACAAGGTTTGAAATGACTGTGTATTTCACCCCAATATTAATTCCTATTTTGGATATCTTATTTTCATTTTTCCCATTATAAAAAACACCATGATGAACATCTCTTGTGGACAAGGAAAATTTGCCAGAAGTGGGATTTCTTGGGTCAAAGGTATGCACATTAAAGATTTTAATACATAGGTGCAAAATACCCTTCAGGAAAATGGTTCACACATGCTTTCCTATAGTGCACGGGTCCCATATATCTTTTTATTTTTAAATTATTTTAATTCAATTAATTAACATATAACGTATTATTGGTTTCAGAGGTACACGTCTGTGCTTCATCAGTCTCATAGAATACCCAGTGCTCATTACATCACATGCCCTCCTTAATGTCCATGTATCTTTGATACAGAATGACATTTACAGTATCTCCTGTGGGAGGTCAAGCCTTATGTTTGCTACCACATGCCTAGTAGCACCTAGCACGTGCCTCACACACAGTGGCCACCCAAATGTTTGTTGAATCAATGACTGGACTATGTTCCTTGAACCCCTCTTCCTCACATTCCTGCTGCTCCATAGTCTGCCGGCAGAATCTTCTGGTTCTCCAGGTCCTTAAGCATCCCCCCGTGTTTCTGCCAGCAGTTATGTCCGTGTGCCAGGGTCTATGACTGTTAACTGCATTTCCCAACTCCTTTAATACTTACAAAGAACCCACACAGAAGGTGCTCTCATTATCCCCATGTAACAGACCAGGAAACTGAAGCTCAGAGAGGTCAAGTGCCTTGCCCTTGGTTCACAAAACTAGAACTGGTAGAGGGAGGATTCAAACCCACCAAGTAAGCACAATGATAAACCAAACTTATTAGAGAGAGGAACTCTGGCAGGATGGTCAGAGTTCTGGTCCAACTTCATCATCAGAAGATGGGCTGTGGCCCAGAGAGGTATGCCAACTTGTCCAAAGACACACAGCAAATTAAAGGCAGAATGGAGACAGGACCCTGGGGCAGGGTTTTTTCCCCAAGCTGAATCCAGGACTTCCCTATGGTTAAGCCAGTTAGCTCTCCTCTGTATGAAAAATGGAATTACTGGGGCTCCTGGCTGACTCAGTCAGTAGAACATGTGACTTTTTTAATCTTTAATTTTATTATTATTTTTGAAGATTTTATTTATTTGACAGAGAGAGACACAGCGAGAGAAGGAACACAAGCAGGGGGAGTGGGAGAGGGAGAAGCAGGCTTCCCGCCAAGCAGGGAGCCCAATGCAGGGCTCAATCCCAGGACCCGGGATCATGACCTGAGCCGAAGGCAGACGCTTAATGACTGAGCCACCCAGGCACCCTGTCAGCTTTATTTTTATTTAAGTAATCTCTACACCCAATGTGGGGCTCAAACTTAACCCTGAGATCAAGAACTGCATGTTCAGGGGCACCTGGGTGGCTCAGTTGTTAAGCGCCTGCCTTTGGCTCGGGTCATGATCCCAGGGTCCTGGGATCAAGCCCCACATTGGGCTCTCTGCTCAGCGGGAAGCCTGCTTCTCCCTCTCCCACTCCCCCGCTTGTGTTCCCTCTCTCGCTGTCCGACAAATAAAATCTTAAAAAAAAAAAAAAAAAAAGAATTGCATGTTCTACTGACTGAACCAGCCAGGCACCCTAAAACATGCAACTCTTTTTTTTAAGATATTATTTATTTGTCAGAGAGCAAGAGAGAGCGAGTGCATGAGCACAAGCAGGGGGAGTTGCAGGCAGAGGAAGAAGCAGGCTCCCTGCTGAACAAGGAGCCCGACTTGGGACTTGATCCCAGGACCCTGGGACCACAACTGGAGCCGAAGGCAGACACGAAACTGACTGAACCACCCAGGCATCCCTGCAAGTAATTCTTGGTATCTCAGGACCCTGAGTTTAAGCCCCACCTTGGATGTAGAGCTTACGCTGGGAAAAAAAAAAAAGACAAGAATTACTGATTTAGAAGCAAAAGTTGAAAGTAACACCTCCAATTATAGCTCATGTTTTATAAACCCGAGTTCTCTAGAAGTTAAAGGGGAACCCAAAATAATGGAATCTGCCCTTCAGAGTTTTGCAGAGGACTCTGAAGTGGTCTCAACCAACGGGTGAAGATCAGGTAGAGTTAACAAAGCACTAGATGCAGAAGCCATGTCTCAAGGACAGTTTACATTTATTTGCTGATGACTCTGACTAAACATAGTTCAAACACAGCAGAAGTTAAAGAGTCTGTCAGGTGAAGCCGCTTCTTGCCAACAGCTAAAGGTGGTCGATGAAGAGTAATCTGAGCATCATCTTCGGGCTGAGGCCCTGGTTTTGGGCAAACAGCTGGTGGGTGGACCTGGTCCTTTCGGCATGGGTAGGGGTCTCTAAGGAACTACTCCTTATTCTCATACTTGTGCTTGATGTGTTTCCACAGCTTCTGCATTTTAAAGACAAGAACCACAAACTTTTAGCTTTGTATCTCGTATTTTGCAGCTACCCTCACTGTCCTGGTCTCTAAAACAAGCTTGAGAGAAACATCTACCATGTCTGGACAGCTGGGGTGGGCAAACTGGAAGCAACACTAGGTTTGATGCACATTCCTAACACTTGTAAACTGCTTTGATGTTATCAATCGCCATGTAAAGGTAAGTGGAAAAGGATGGATGATCTTTCTTTTACAGGAGACTGAGGTAGAGAGACTGAGGTAATTACACAAATGTACACAATTATTAAGGAACAGAGCCTCGAAGAGGTCTTATATCTTCAACTCCCAGGTATTACTTAAGAGGTCCCAAATGCATAGCCCCAAATACTTCACATTGAATCATTTTTTAATTTCATTAAACCTATGATTTGGGTCAGGAACTAGTTGGATTCTCATTCTTTTTTTTTTTTTTTTAAAGATTTTATTTTTTTAAGTAATCTCTACACCCAACATGGGGCTTGAAATTACAACCCCGAGATTGGGTGCTGTGCACTCTACTGACTGAGCCAGCCAGATGCCCTGGATTCTCATTCCTAAAAGCACAGACTGGTAAGTTATGACAGCATACTTAAATGCTTTTCCCCAACATTGGGAACGGCCCACAGAACTGCCTGCAGGAGATGGAACAGTGGCAACACTCTCATAGAGACAGACAGCTTCAAATTAAAAACACAAGTGAATGGTGTTAACAGGCCTATCTGCAGGAGACCTTCCCCAGTATGAGCCACAGTGTAATGATGAAAAGCGTGTACAGCAACTAGCAGTGTTGGCACACTATGAGTCTAAAAGGTGTGGTTATTCCCTATCTTCCGCTTTCACTTTCTCCTGAGGAATGTTAACAAACGTTATTTTTTGAGTGCACCACCTACCAGCTACTGTGGCACCTTGCCTGCATCTCATATAATCCTCACAGCAATTGCCTACTGTAGTTACTATCAGCTCTACATCACAGATAAAAGTGAAGCTCAGAGAGGTTAAGAAACTCGCCCAACTGAACGCCACAGTTATCAAGTCACAAGGCCCAGTATCCCCATCCAGGGCTCTCTGATTTTATATTCCCAGCTCCTAACCATTATTACTACCACAATGCCTACGTGGGAAGCCTGGGAAAGGAAGAGTGCTATCTGAAAAGACCAACCACAGTATCTAAGTTAGAGATATCCTTTTCACGACTCTCGCCCGCTCAAATCTGCCCTTAAACCCTCAGAGAGGAGACTGTGGGTCCGGGTTCCAGCCCAGACTCGCCCGCCACTGACTTCCTGATGGTGTAGCCCCAGTAAGTCCTTTGCTCCCACTAGGCTTTAGGTTTTGCTCCTGCAAATGGACAAGTGGGTATGTGGGGTGTGAGACAGCAATACTTATAAGCCCCACAAAGCGGGATCATTTAATGTTTTGGGATTCACATTCGGCGGAGAGGACATACGGCAGTCGACCGACAGAAGACGCTGAGGGTTTTCCCCCCTCTTAGTAAAGGCAGACTGAGTCCCACTCCACCTCCACTCCCACTGTCACCCCTCAGGCAGGCCCAAGGTCAGGGATGGCCCAGTCCCTCACCCCCTGGTTGATGTGTTCGTAGATCGCGTCCGCGCCTTGATCGAAAGCGCGCTCGAAGAACAAGGCTCCCACGGCGATGGTGAGGGCGAAGGTGGATGTCCTGCGGAACAGCAGCGAATACAACCTCGCAGTAAACGTTGGGGCCGCCATGTTTCTCCGCTATCAAGCGCGCGCCTGCGCCGCAGCCGATCATGCGCTCCTAAAGCCCTCGGCGTGCAACACTTTATGGGATTTGTAGTTTTTCTGAATCTCAGTACTTATCTTTTTGAACGATAAAGGTAAGTGATGGCTTTGCGGGGAGGAAAAGTCTCATAGGATTTAGATCAGGACGGCCCAAATAGTGTGGTAAGATTTGTTACCCAATGTTTCTCCTCAATAATTTCTTGCTGAGTGAATATCCCGAACTACAACACCCAGAAGCCCTCGCGCTCCCTTTACCTCCCCCAACCCCCGCGCGGTCTCAGCTATGATTCCCAAAGGTTTCTGGGAAGGGCAGGCTGATACTCAAGGAAGGACTACGAATCCCAGCAAGCAGTTCGCGACACGAGGGCGCAGAAGAAGGAGGAGCTCGGAGCCGTCGGGCCCTGCGGAACCAGGTACTCTCTTTGGCGGGACGTCAAGGGGCTAGTCTTAGTCGTCTTCCCCCAAAGGGGAGATATGGGCTTTCCTTTCTAAGTTCTTTACCCCTTCTGTGGGCCGCACCAACTTAACGGAACGGGGAGTGAATTAAAGGGTGAGAGGGCCTGGGCGCCCAGGTCCCTGGCTCATCTCTGTCTGTCTCTGTTAGCCCCAAGTCCAGGCCTAGAGTTGGAGCCTATGGCAAAGTTGGGCCCTGGGGCTTGAACCCCTTTACCCGGCGTCCGGGGAAGGGGCGGTTCTGCACATGCTTCCTGTTCCCGTCATCTCTGGGCTTCGCCCCCTGGAACCCTGACCTAGAAGGGGGAGATCTGGGGACCGCTCATTCCTTCTTGGGGTTAGAAATAGGGGCTTTGGTGTATTAGTGCCATTCAACTGATAGTTTCTTAGTGCTGCCTCTGGGCCATGCCCTGGGGACCTAGTAGTGAACAAGTCTCCGTTGTCATGGAGCGCTCATTCAGTGTGTGGGCAGATCGGGAGGTGTGGTAACCAAAAACAAGTAATACTCTAAAAAGCAAAAGACAGGTTGGTTGAGGAGAGTCTGGCGGTGCTATTTTGACCAGGGTGCCTAGGGTGACACTTTAACCAGAGACCCGAACGAATGGAAGTCGGTCAAACAGGAAAAGGTTGGTGCGAGGGACTTGAGGCTGCAGCAGTCCTGGAGTGCTTGAGGGAAAGCGGTAGGGCGGACTGTGAAGAGGTAGGCTTGGGTCAGCTCGTATGTGGCCTTGTAACCCATAGTAAGGAGTCTTCTTTTTAATTGCTCTAGGAAGCCACGGAAGGGTTTTTAACTGGGATGTGACATGATCCAATTCACATTTTAATGTCATCATTCTGGCTGCTCTCTGGAGAACAGATGGAAGAGGGGAAGTTATTGTGTTGGGTCAGTTGAGACAGGATGGTAATTTAGATTAGGATATGGATTAGAGTAGTGATCAGATTTGCGATGTATTTTGGGAGGTAGGACAGACAGAACAAGCTGACAGATGCGTGTAGAGGGTGCCAGAAAAAAGAATGGAGGATGGCATCTCTTAAGTTTTGACCTTAATTACGTGACCTTAAGCTCTGTTTGGTCATGTTAGGTTTGAGCTGCCCCTTAGACATCAAGTGGAGATGCCCGGAGGCCAGTGGGGATTTGGATCTGGAGTTCAGAGGAGAGGTCTGGGCCAGAGATAAGTCATCGGCATAGGTACTGAAAACCTGGGATTAGAGGCCTGGATCTGACTTGGAAAAGCAGAAGGAACTCCTGATTGGGGACGGGGAAGAAAAGTGTGAAAAGCTCTAAGCTCTAAAACCATGATGAGTTAACCATAACTGCGGTTATTTTCTATTTGCAAAGAATCCTGATAGCTCCTTGGGACACAAAGTTGTGAAACTTCTAGGATAGAATACTTTTGTCTTGCTAACAACAAATCTGGCTGATGAAGTTCAGAGGAGGGAGGAATTAGTTTAAGTAGGATGGGTTAAGAAAGACCACAGGGAGTTAAGGTGTGGCTTGTTTTATTTTGTTTTGTTTTTAGCTAATTTTAATTTTGGAGGAACAATTTGGAAATACTGAATTTTCTTTAAGCTGCTTACTTCAACTTAGAAATTATACATATAAATCTAGAAAAATAAGAAAAATGACCTTCACTTTTCCTTTGATGTTAGAACTCAAGTTGAACTAACTCCAGATGATTCTAACATGCAGCCAGTGTTCCTAATCATTGCTGACCTTTCAACTTGAAATGATAAATCTAGTATCAATTACTGACATATGTTTTATCAATTACCTAACTATATATATATTAAACATCTTTTTTTCTTAAAGATTTTATATATTTATTTGAGAGAGAGACAGAGAGCACAAGCAGGGAGGGGGCAAAGGGGGAGGGAAAGGGACAAACAGACTCCCCGCTGAGTGCAGAGCCCGTGGGGGCTCAATCCCAGGACGCTGATATCATGACCTGAGCGGAAGTCAGACACTTAACCAGCTGAGCCACCCAGGTGTCCCCCTACCTATATATTAGAACTTCTGTATTTTTTTTTTTTTAAGTAAGCTCTACACCCAGTGTGGGGTGTGAACTCACGACCCCCAGATCAAGAGTCTCATGCTCTACAGACTGAGCCAGCCAGGCACCTCTAACTTCTGTATTAAGTAATCTCTATTTTTTTTTTAAAGATTTTATTTATTTATTTATTTGAGAGAGAGAGAGTGAGAGAGAGAGAGAGCACAAGAGGGGGGAGCGGGAGAGGGAGAAGCAGACTCCCTGCCAAGCAGGGAGCCCGATGCGGGACTCGATCCAGGGACTCCAGGATCATGACCTGAGCCGAAGGCAGTCGCTTAACCAACTGAGCCACCCAGGTGCCCTCTATTTTTTTTTTTAATTTAATTTTATTATGTTATGTTAGTCACCATACAATACATTATTAGTTTTTGATGTAGTGATCCATGATTCATTGTTTTCATATAACACCCAGTGCTCCATGCAGTAATCTCTACAGTCAACATGGGGCTCGAACTTACAACCCCAAGATCAAGAGTTGCACGCTCTACCAACTGAGCCAACCAGGCGCCCCCAATATATTTCTCAATTCCTAACTTCTGTATTTTAAATTGGAATCACAATGCTTATCTGTCATACTCAACATGTCAAATTCTTTTCAATGTTATACTTTTTTTTAAATTAAGATTTTGTTTATTTGACAGACAGAGACACAGTGAGAGAGGGAACACAAGCAGGGGGAATGGGAGAGGGAGAAGCAGGCTTCCCGCAGAGTGGGGAGCCCAATGCGGGGCTCGATCCCAGGACCCTGGGATCATGACCTGAGCCAAAGGCAGACGCTTAACGACTGAGCCACCCAGGCGCCCCGTCAATGTTATAGATACTTTTAAATAGTAAGTATATGCTGACTATTACTAAACTTAGGTCAGGAACATCAGTAATTTTGATTTATTTTACTACCTCTTTTTTCAATTCTAAACTTACCTGGAGCGTGACAGGATACTTAGCTAGTAAGAAAACAGCTTTATCCATTCTAATGAATTGTGTTTGGCATTCCAATCAAGTTGGGTTTACCATTTCAGTGAGCTGAGGTTATTTATAATCAGACCGGTTTCTGAGACAAGAATCCAGGGGTTGTGCCTCCCCAGAGTTACTGTCCCCAGCAGAAGCTGCCTATGGGATGCAGGGACTAGAGAGGTCGAGGAACAGGAGAAGCTTGTTCCCCCAGCCTTTGTATTTTAAGGGGTACCTACTAGAAGGTACTAGATTCACTGGTTAAAATGCAGATTTCTGGGCCCTGCTCCAGAACCGCTGAGTCTGAATTCCTGGAGATCTGACCCAGGAGACTTCATTTGTATTAAGATCCCCACCAGGAGCCATGGAAAATCTTGAGCAGGAGTCGTTCTAAGAGGGTCAATCTGATGCTGCCCCGGGTGGGGTGACTGAAGAGGCTGGTTCGGGTGCTGGGAAATGAGACCTGACTTGGGCAGAAGTGAGGGTGGTGACAAGACCAGCCTGGAGGCAGAAGAAGGGGGGAGACAGAGGCAGATCCGAGTCCAGGTTTCTGGTTCAGAAGCCTCCATCAAACTATTTTTACTTTTCCGGTTTGGAAACTCTGGCCTCCTGGGACCTGTAACTATATGATGAGAAACTGTGTCTCCAGCCTGCAGCTCACTGGAGCCCAGATTCGGGTTTCACCAACCTGTGCTGAGCCAGGTCTGCTTAGAATCATGGTGTGTCCTATCGGCCTTCAGCCAGGGACTGGGGTAATGTCTGCCGTAGATCTCTTTCAACACCAGCCCTGACTGGGTCCATCCAGGTGGACCAGGTCATTGGAACCATCCACAGCAGCCTCCTAAGGGAGAAGGTATATAGTACTTATCCTTGCTTGACAAATTGCCCACTTTTTTGAAGGGATTTTTTTGAGAAAATTTAGAACAATACACACTAAATGTAGAAACTTAGAAAAATACAAAGTGAGAAAAAAATTCTGGACATAATCCTATTATCGAGACATGGTCACAATAAATATTTTGTGTCTACTTGTAGGTGTGTGGTTGTGTGGGTGTGTTGGGGCAGGACGTTCTTTCTCTTTAAAAAAGTGGTATCATGTACAAACTGTTGTGATAAGCCATTTTTTTTAAAGCTTTTTTTTTTTTTTAAAGATTTTATTTATTTATTTGAGAGAGAGAGACTGAAAGAGCACATGAGAGGGGGGAGGGTCGGGAGGGTCAGAGGGAGAAGCAGGCTCCCTGCCGAGCAGGGAGACCGATGCGGGACTCGATCCAGGGACTCCAGGATCATGACCTGAGCCGAAGGCAGCCGCTCAACCAACTGAGCCACCCAGGCGCCCTAAAGCTTTTTTTTTTAAAGATTTTTTATTTATTTATTCATGAGAGACAGAGAGAGAGAGACAGAGGCAGAGGGAGAAGCAGGCTCCCCGCGGAGCAGGGAGCCCGATGCGGGACTCAATCCCAGGACCCTGGGATCATGACCTGAGCCGAAGGCAGACGCTTAACCGACTGAGCCACCCAGGCGTCCCAAGCCATTTTTTTTTGTTTAGCAAAAAGGGAATAGTCTGCTTTGACTTGATTTTTTTTTTCTTTTTTCCAAAGATTTAATTATTTGAGAGAGAGAGGGAGGGAGAGAGGAGCAGAGGGGCAGAGAGAGTCTCAAGCAGACTCCCTGCTGAGTGCGGAGCCCGACACAGAGTCAGTCCTATGACCCTGAAATCATGACCTGAGCTGAAACCAGGAGTTGGATACTCAACCGACTGAACCACCCAGGCGCCTCACCTTTGGCTTCATTTTTTTTTTTTCTTTTTAAAGATTTTATTTATTTATTTGACAGAGAGAGACACAGCGAGAGAGGGAACACAAGCAGGGGGAGTGGGAGAGGGAGAAGGAGAAGCAGGCTTCTGCCGAGCAGGGAGCCCGATGCGGGGCTCGATCCCAGGACCCTGGGATCATGACCTGAGCCGAAAGCAGACGCTTAACGACTGAGCCACCCAGGCGTCCCGTTTGGCTTCATTTTTAATGTCTGTCTGGTAGTGCATTGAACAGATGTGGCTCATGCCCTACTCTTGAACCTTGCCAGCTGTGGGCTCCCTCTGTCCAGATTTCTTTTAGGGTAAGATGAGGATAACGGGCTTTGTGAGTCATGTCATTGAGCCCCCACTCCTACCCTGTCGGGGAAACTAAGCAGCCTAACCTGCATGTAGTGAGCAACGTATATCTGTCAGCCGTTCTTACTGTTGGACATTTAGATTTCAGTTTTAGGACAAGCTATGGTGCAGTGACCATCTTGGTACCTAGATCTTTGAGATCATCTCTGATCATTTCCTTGGAGGAATTCCTATTGGATGTGGCTGCCCCTCCTTGGTGCTCTCTGGCACACAGCTTATCACCTAGTATTGTTACTGGGGGCACATCAGCCAGCCATCCCAGCATATATTAAGTGCACCTTCTTGTGAGAGCAGGGCCTTTGTGTCATGAGGTGTGAACCCCATTCTGGCAGAGAGGAAGTGTCAGCAAATGTGTGGCTAGTAAATAAATGGCTGAAGGGAACCATAGAACTGGAAGATTATGCCTGTGTCTGAGGATTGGCTTCTTTGACTCAACTCAGGAGTATTTTGGGATATGGGGCACTTTGTACCTGGAGCCATCACATACTTTAAAGTGATTTAGTTTTTTCATTTGTTTATTTCACTGTATTCGTTACCTATTGCTGCATAACAGATTACCCCCAAAACTTAGCAACTTAACACAGCAAATATCTCATACATATGAGGGTCAAGAATTTGGGAGCGGGGTGCAGCTGGCTGGCTCAGTAGAGCATATGACTCTTGACCTCAGAGTCGTGAATTCAAGCCCATGTTGGGTGTATAGCTTACTTAAAAATATATATATATATGTTTTAAAAAAAGAATTTGGGAGTAACTTAGCTAGGTAGTCCCAGCCCAGAGCTCCCACAAAGTGACAGTCAAGCTATCTGCTGGGGCTGCACTCATCTAAAGGCTGGACTGGGTGGGAGGGTCCACTTCTAAGCTTGTTCACACGGCTGTTAGCAGGAGGTCTTAGTTCTTTGCCACATGGGCCTCCCCACAGGGCTGCTCATGGTCTGGCACCTGGCTTCCCCCAGAGTAAGTGATCAGAGAAAGAGGCACCAGGACGGAAGGCATATTGTCTTATCACTTGATTTTAGAAGTGACATACCATCATGTCTCTTAGTCATACGGGCCAGTCCTGATATGGTTGGGGAGCAGACAACACAAAACACAAACCCCAGAAAGTGGGGGCTGCAAGGCTGGCTGCCGCATCCACAGGTATGTATTGAGTGCCATTGGCATGCCAGGCACTCTGCTAAACACCCTAGTATCCATGATTTTTTTTTTTTAAAGATTTTATTTATTTATTTGACAGAGAGAGACACAGTGAGAGAGGGAACACAAGCAGGGGGAGAGGGAGAAGCAGGCTTCCTGCCTAGCAGGGAGCCCGATGTGGGGCTCGATCCCAGGACCCTGGGATCATGACCTGAGCCGAAGGCAGACGCTTGACGACTGAGCCACCCGGGTGCCCCCCATGATTTAATTCTCATAGTAATCTTATGGAATAGTTTTATTCCATAATTCCATAAGAATTATTACTCCCAGGGCTCCTGGGTGGCTCAGTCGTTAAGTGTCTGCCTTCGGCTCAGGTCATGGTCCAGGGTCCCGGGATCAAGCCCCACATCGGGCTCTCTGCTCCGCGGGAAGCCTGCTTCTCCCTCCCCCCCTCCCCCTGCCTGTGTTCCCTCTCTTGCTGTGTCTCTCTCTGTCAAATAAATAAATAAAATTAAAAAAAAAAAAGAGTTATTACTCCCATGTCCCAGATGAGGCCCAGAGGGTGAGTAGTTTTTTTTTTTTTTAAGATTTTATTTATTTATTTGACAGAGAGAAACACAGCGAGAGAGGGAACACAAGCAGGGGGAGAGGGAGAGGGAGAAGCAGGCTTCCCGCTGAGCAGGGAGCCCGATGCGGGGCTCGATCCCGGGACCCTGGGATCACGACCCGAGCCCAAGGCAGACGCTTAATGACTGAGCCACCCAGGCACCCCCAGAGGGTGAGTAGTTTGCTGAGAGTTTCACAACCTAGAAATGGCAGGGATGAGATTCAGACCTGAGTTGAATGATTAGAGTAAGGATTGGCTTGGGTAGTCTGTGTGACTTTGGGTAAGTTCTCACCCTCTCTGTTCTTCAGTCCCTCATCTACGTTAGACCAGCATTTCTCTGAGTGTGGTCTGTGGGCTGTGCCTCATTTTCCTTAGATCCTGGCCCCGGCCCAGCCCTGCCAAGTTAGGAGTTGCTGTGGGCAGGGCCCCCCCACTGCCTTACAGTGCCAGGAGTATGATGATATATGTGCCTTACCCCAAGGGGGGGAACACATAAACAAGGTCAGGATGAGAGAGGTGTGCGGTCGCTACCAAGCACTCAGGTGTCTGAGGGAGACCCCTAACATAATGGGGCTCCTATCAGGGAAGACATCTGGATCTTCCTGGCACTTCTGTCGGAGTTGGGCTCTGAATGCGTAGCCTGCAGGCCCCCCCCCCGCCCCCGAGGCAGTTCTGATGCCATCAACTCCAGACGGCAGGCATATGTGGCATTGGGACATTGCTGAGCTCCTAGTGGGTGTGCAAGAAAGCCGTCCTCTGGCTGCCGTTTACTGTTTACCCGGGGTCTGGCGGTGCCATAATTAGAAGAAATGACAGGTGAGCTTGAGGGCAGCATGTGGTGAGCACGAGGTCTAGATAATTATTACGGTGCACATCCCAGCCCTTGGCCACGGCCGAGCTGTTGGCTTATTTTAGCCTTGTGCCAAAGACAGCTCTGTACCTGAGACACACACGATGAAAGGAACCAAGACTGTCAATGAAGCACAAACATCTGCCCCACGACAGCGTCACAGCAGAACAGTGCGACGGGAAGAGGAAGGGTTCAGGGCTCACCCAGACCCCGGGGGTGGTGCTGGCTCTCGGCGCCTTGGTGTCATGGTCAGGTCTCTCCAGGAGGGTGCGTGGGGGTCCTCCACGCCACGGGCCCACCAGCAGCACTCAGGCTGATGAGACATTACTATCATCAGTGTCTCTCTCAGTCTTGGCTTTGAGCAAATTAGGAGTATTTCTGAACCCATATCCTCATCTGTGAAACGGACACCTTGACACCTACTCAGAGGGTCTCTGTGAGGATTAAATAAGGGAATGGAAGCCAGGTGCCTAGCACGAAGGAATCCGATGCTATCTTCCCTTACCCCATCCCACCCCCATTCTCTATTCTTCCTCCTCCACCCCACAGTGTCTCAACTAGTAGGTAAGTTTTTCCTTGAGCCCGGAAGACTGAGGTCAGGTGCCACGGGATGGCTGGGTGTGGGTTAATCAGTAGAGCAGGGCTCTGCTGGAGACCGGAGTCCTGCGGGGAGCGCGGTGGTGGCAGCGAGAGACCCGTCTTTAGGGCCTTATGTGTCTTTCTTCTCTTTCCATCCTCGTCCTGGTCCCTAGATCCAAACTTGAGGAGCAGAGGGTCTGGGAGCTATAGGTGAGCGGAGGGCGAGAGGCCTCGGGTTCTGCGGCAGCTCCTTCCGTAGGCACCTGCGTGTGCGAGGCCCCGTTCCTGGTACTGGGGTGCAGCAGGACGGACAGAACTTTCCGCCCTCAGGGAGCCTGCATTCTACTGGGGAGGCAGACACACATGACAGTAAAGCAGCAGGTTGTAAGAGGGGCGGAAGTGCCTGTGGCTGCCACTCTTAAATCCAGTGGTCAGGGCAGGCTCACCGGGAGGGTGGGGGGTGAGCCGCCTGGATGGGCACAGTACCGGCAGTTACAGCCTCCATTCTCGGAGCTCTAACTATGTGGTAGGCATCCTAATATACTACTGCCTTGGTCAATCCACAGTAGCCATGGGGGTCCCTAGTTTATAGCTAAGGACACACGCAGGAAGATGAACTAACTTTCTAGGGGTCACCTAGCTGATAAGTGGCAGAGCTGGGATTCAAACCCACACCTGTGTGACCCCAGAGGGTTGTCCTACTAGCCTCGCCTGCTGCCCTTTGGCCACAAGGAGCCCCCTTGTCACCTGGTGAAGCCCCAGGGAGCCAGCAGCTGCTGTTGCAAATGGGGACCTGGTCCCTGAGAGTGGGCGGGTGGCTCTGTCTGCGTTCCCAGCAAGGGAGTGGGGCTGGATGGTTTTGTATTGCAGATGGGGCCTTGTTCGCATGCTGCTGAGCACACCAGCCTCAGAGGGTGAGGATGAATCACGGGCCAGCTTAGTCAGCACCCCATGCTGGTGTCTGGGCGCCATCGGAGATGTCCAGCTGTCTCCACCCCCCTTCCCTGACCTCCCACTCAGGGCTGCCAGGTGCCATGGTGCAGGCTGTGCCTTGTGCAAGGACACCTGACTGAGGGGTGAGTCGGAGTGAAATATGCTCTGCTTGCCAGATTGCCAAATATGTTCTGGCAGGGCACTCTATCTGTCCGGAGGATTCTGCACCCGCGCCTTTTCCTAATGTGTGCTAAGGCCCTAGAGAGGGGGGCAGTTGGGTCAGGAGCGCTAGAAGTTCACAGCTGCCTGGGTGAGGTCACCTTGCTGAAGCCCAGCTCCTGCCCAGGACCTCTGCCTCCCTGGGGACAGGCCTGCTGGGCGGTGGGACGCCCAGGCTGCCCTGGAGCTCGTCTGCTCCCCTTGACACCATCCCTGGGCCATATGGGCTCTGCGGAGCTGCTGTTCAGGGCAGGCATCTGGGCCCACCGTAAAGGCTAAAGTTCCAGTCCCACTTCGGCCTTGTGCTGTGTACTTTGGGCAACCCACTTCCCCTCTCCTGGCCTCACCTTTCCTCATCTGTCATATGGACCAGCTGCCCCCAGTTGTCACTTGGACACTGACATCCTGTTCCTTGTTCTGAGCCTCAGTTTTCTGAAATATGGGCCTTTTGGAGACCAATAATAATGATGGTGATGCTGACTGTTGTTTCTTGAGGGGCTCCTGGGGGCCAGGCTCTGCTGAGTTAAGTGTGTGTGTGGATGATCTGATTCTCAGAACAATCCCTGAGGTGGGCACTGTTACTGTCCCAGTTTTCATAGGAGGAAACTGAAGCCAGAAGTTAATTAACTGCCCACCATCACAGAATTAGAAAGCAGTGGCACCTGGATTTAAACCTGGCTGTCTGCAGAGGCCCTTAGAGATCACCTGGTCTAGCTGCCTGCCTCCCCCTTCCCACGTGGGGAGACTGAGGCCTCAAGTGGGCAAGTGACGGATCCACAGCCTCGCCTAGCAGAGCTGGGACTAGAGTGTGGGGTACACTGGCCCTCCATGGACAGCTGAGCTCCGCCCCTGTGCCAGATGCAGGGTGGGCAGAGGAAGGAAGGCGTGGGTGGGCGCCTCTCCGCGGAGGCTGGTTTGTCCTCTGCGGTTTGTGCATGTGAGAGAGAAGAGGAAACACACACACACGGAGTCCACTGCTGAGGGGCTCATCATTTGACTTCATGGAGGCTTTCCCAGCAGATGCAAGTGCAGGCACCGTAAGACCTGTTCTGCCTTCCCTGGAAGTGTGACCCGGGGCACCCCACAGCACCTCTCTGAGCCTCAGTCTTCTCCTTCGCAAATGGGATTATAATACATACCTCTTGGGTTTTAAACGGGCCACGTGGTCCCCAGGGTGTAGTGAGTGATTAAAAAGGAAAGCTGTCAGCAGTATGATTTGTTGCGAGGAGACTTTTCTAAGTGATTAGGAGTGTGGACTCTCTATAGAGCCACCCTGCCTGGATTCTGAACCCAGCTTGGCTGCTTTCCAGCACCACGACCTTGGCTAAGGCACTTTGCTTCTTGGCGCCTCAGTGCCCTCATCTGAAAAAGTGGAGTAGGTCCTACCTCACAGGTTGTCCTGAGGATTAAATGAGATGATGCATTATAAAGCTTTTAGCTTAGTGCCAGCACACAGTAGGTGCTCAGTAAATCAAACAGTAGGTAACATTTATTGAGCACTTGCTAAATGCTGGACATTATTAGTGTCATTTGTATTTCCATTACTCTTTCATTAGCAATTCATTTGGATTAGCAAACTTCTGTTCACTGCTCCTCAGGCAGTCAGCTAACCTGTCAGACCCACTGTCTCACCTTCCTGAACCGAAAGGCCTAGAGAGGTCCAAGGTCACACGGCCGGCTGCCCAGTGTCCTGTGTGGTGTTGTCCAGCTAAGTCTGCCGCAGAGCCACCGCTCCATCTCTGCCTCCCCAGAGGGACACCCTCCCCTCCCCACGATGCTCCAGAGCCAGCAGCTCTTCAGAGCTTGAGGCTTCGTGAATGGCTTGGTTAAGCACTCGGCCGTTAAACGTTCATCTCTTACAATTTCAATCCAATTCCTATAAGTTTATTGGCAAGACGGGGTGTATTAGAGCTGCCAAATTTAATATATCAAGTCCATGTGTCTGGGATGCGGTTTCTCAGCAGTAATAGGAGAAGAGAGGTTTTATACGTTTTCATTTTGAATGACTGTCTGTTCCTGATCCCATTACTGCCCTTGACTTAGTGGCTGCTGTCTCTGTCTGCCACGGGAACAGCCTTCTCTATTGACCCACCTGGCTACCTGGACTGTCCAGGGGGCTTGTTTTTCTCTGTCTCTCTCCCCATTCTCTTCTTCCCAAGATGCAGTCCCCCATCCGTCTGCCCTGTGGTCAGGTCCCGGCCGTATCTTTAATTTGCCAAGTCCTGGGAGTCGCGCTTTTGCTGCTAGCCTGGGTTGCTTAGGGAAGTCACTTTCCTTCCTCTTCTGGGCCCCAGGAACCTGCACTGGGAAATGAGGGATCAGACTATAGGACCCGAAGGGTGAGGGGCTAGTCTGGGCTCAGCCTTTGCAGATCCCACTTGACAGCCCAGAGTGGACCCATTCATCCTCTGGTCTTATGTCAGCAAACTGCGGGAACCCAAGGGCTGGCCCTGACACTCAGAATTACCCCCTGCCTGTGGCTGGAGATCTCCTGGGTCAGGTGTGGCAGCTGTGGGTCACCATGGCTGAGGGGTCTTAAGGGTCTTAAGACCCTGAAACATTTTCATTTCCCTCTCTGATTGGTGGGGACCTGCCATCTAAGAGTTTAGCTAATCTCCTGGCAAAACTGTTTGCATTTCTGCCTGAGTCCTCAGGCTTCTGTAAGCTTTGAGCTGGCTCTGGAAGAGAGGACACCCAGCAGTGGGATTTTTAGGGCATCTGAGTTTTGTGTTCTGCTGTCCAGCTGTGTGACCTTGGGCAAATCACTTCCTTTCTCTGAACCTCAGTTGTCCCATAAGGAAAATGGGAATTAATCATTTACTCAACAAATATTGGTTGCCTACTCTGTACCGTGTGCCACTTGGAGTAGTGGGGCTTCAGCAGTAAACAAAACAAAAATATCCCTGCCCTCGTGGATTTATATTCCTGTTGGGACAAAAAGGTAATAAACGTAACAAGTACCTTATTATTTCAAAGGTGATAAAAATGAAGCAGGGAATGGGGGAAGCTAAGTAGAGTGTTCTGCAATTTTAAATAAAGCTGTCACAGGAGATTACTGAGGAGATAGTATTGAGTGAAGATGAAGGAATCAAGTGAGCAGGGGTGGCAAGGAACAGCATCCAGGCAGAGGGGCCAGCAGGTGGTCAGGCGCCTGGCGGGTGCCTGGTGGGGGCCTGGCAGATGTGAGGAGCAAAGATGGGGCTGATATGGCCAGATGGGAGAGAAGGGGAGAGAGGAGGTCAGAGGTGGAGTGGGACTGGGGGGAAGTGGGGACGTGGCCAGAGGGTGTAAGGTGGTGGCTCTCCAGCCTGGCTGCATAGGAGAATTTCCTGGGGAGATTTACAAAAATGCTGGTGCCTGGGTCTCACCCTTTGAAGTTCTGTGGTCCACCGGCCCTGGGGTGGAGGCTGGGCATCAGGATTGTTAAAAGATCCCCCTGGAATGAGACCTCTCAGGCCGTATTCGTTGGCCCACGTAGTTCCTCCGGGCTGTTCTGGGGTTTAAATGAGGCGGGTGTAACCAGAGCCTTCCTTACACTGGCCACCAGGGAGTGTTCATTTGGGGTGCTGTGCTGCCTGATGTCATTTCGGAATGTAGGTGAGGTCTGGAGCTGAAGAACAAGAAAGAATTCTTGAGATGTCTTTGGTGCAAAAGAGGTGATCTTATTAAAGCATGGGGACAGGCCCCGTGGGCAGAAAGAGCTGCTGCACCGGGGTTGTGAGGAATGGCTGATTATATATACCTGGGAGGTGGGGAATGTAGGAAAAAGGGAGGTGTCCTAAAGGACTTTCATATGCTAAAGAAGATACTGGAGGCCTGGCTATTGTTCAGCTAAGGTTGTTTTTCCCTCTAGTAAGGCATTAACGTTAAGATAGTTGGGAGTTTCCAGAAGGAATGTTATACTCTGCCTATCCCAAGGATTTGTCAATGGGCTGCAGGTTATAAAGAAGTTTAATTTTATTTACATTCCCTTCTGCCTTTGTTTCTCACATCACTATGGAGGGGAGGATGATGTTCGGACTCCAGGAAATTGAGTCTATGGGTCTCTGAAATTTAGGCTACTGATAAGAATGTCTTTTCCTTGTACATCACTAAGATATTTGTACACTGAGGGAGACTCCTGTCCCGCAGGACTGTGATCTCTGTCAGTTAACCATTCGTTTCTCCCTTCCCTTAGTTTTAGGGCAGCCGGCAGTGCCCGAGGAACGTCACACAGGTCCCACCCGGGAGGTGCAGGGTGTCAGCTTGTGCTTGGTCCTCAGCTTGCCTCCTGTTCCCTCCATCACTGCGGGCTTCGGCGGGTGGTGCGTCCTGCCTACTCTTGACTGAGCACTTTGGGCTTCCCAGGCAGCGGCAGCAACCGGCTAGACGGCCATGGGGAAGCACTACTTCTGTGACTACTGCAGCCGCTCCTTCCAGGACAACCTCCACAACCGCAAGAAGCACCTGAATGGGCTGCAGCACCTCAAGGCCAAGAAGGTCTGGTATGACATGTTTCGAGGTGCGTGCTGGCTGGCTGGGCAGCTGGGCCAATGGAGGCCAGCTTGCCCATCTTTCTTATTGGCAGACAAGGAAGTACCCATGGGCCAGCGACGGGCTTGGTCTGGGCTCTTGGAGGAGCCAAAGAGAGGAAGGCTGGGGCCACTGGGGCATCCCCAAGGGCAGATGGGCCATCCAAGGGGCAGGCTGGAATGTGAGCTCTGTCCCCCAGGAATCTTGACCGAGAGGAGGGCTCCATTCTGCCAGCCTCTGGGGATACTGTGGCCAGGAAGAAGGCTTTTCCAAGGAGATGATGTTTGAGCCAACAGTGGGAAAGACAGGGAGAAGCCAGCGGCAGCATTCTGGGCAGAGGGTATGCAGAAGCGGGCGGCCATGAACAAAGCATCAGGTGCCGTCTGAGCAGAGGAGAGAAGGCGTGGCTGGACCCAGCAGGAGAGGAGGGTGGGAGGGGCTGAAGGCCGTGGCAGGGCTGGGGCCAGATTGTGTAAGTCTGCGGAGGCCACAGTAAAGGGGGCAGTTTGTCCCCAGGGTGAGGGCCGAGGGCAGCCTTTGAAGGCAGTGGCCAAGAGCTACGTTTGACAGTGATCCTTGCCTGCTGCATGAGTGTGGGGGGCAGTAAATGGCTGTTGAATGACTGGCTGGCCGGATGAATGATCGAGCTCCCAGACGGAGGGCTTTTCCAGGGGAAGGCTTCTCCGAGCAGGTGCCTCCGAAGCAAATGAGCTCCGGCCATAAGCACATAGCACCAAGCCTGGCACCTTCGAGGTGCGCACTACAGGGGAGCTGCTGCTGCTGTCCATCAGACGTGGACACTGAAGAACAGCGAGGGAGATGTTGGGGTGGCCAGCCAGGAGCCGATGAAATGGAGAGGGAGCTTGGCGGTGGGGTGGGGGTGGGCCCGGAGCTTCCAGAATGAGCTGGGGCAGGGCCGATGCTTCATGAGTTGGGGAGCAGGATTCCCAGAGCAAAAGGAAGGAGCTGAGTCTCAGCAGCCAAGAAGGGAGGAGAAGGGGAGACAGAGTTCCTTGGTCTGAGAGTCAGAATTCACAAGAAGGGAATGGGCACTTATGGAGTGCCTGCTGCATGCGGGGAGCCTTTTGTGGTTTGTCATTTGCTTCATCAGCAATTCTCTAAGGCAGAGCTCCACCCTTCAGGTTAGGATCACCTAGAGACCTTGAAATAAAAAACGCTGGTCACTCGACCCCATCCCCAGAGGCAGGTTTGGGGTGGGGCCTTGACACATTATTTTCAGAGCTCTCCCAGACTCATTTCTGAGGAGGAAGCTGAGGCTCAGAGGCTTGGGAGAGGGAGGGTGGCCAGGCTGCCCAGCAGGCCAGGCATAGCTGAGGTCGCAAGGGGCTGGGAGCGGGGACCGAGGGGTATTCAGTGGCAGAGGGCTCTCCTAGGTGCCACGGAGGCCTCTGACTCTGGTGTCAGGCAAAGGCTCCCTGCCCCCCAAATCCAGTGGGGACTGTGATCTGGCAGGAGCCAGGCCTCAAGATTACCTTGGTGTTTGCTCCCAGCCCAGAGTCTCATCTGAGAACAGGTGGGTCTTTGGGTCGGGGGCTGGTTGGCAGAGGCTATTGTATTACTTAAAGAAAGAGGAAAGAGTGGGTACCATAAGGGAATGCAGTGGGGACCCTGCATTCCTAGTGTCCCCTCACATCCCCAGGCACATTCAGTCCTTAGAACAGCTCTGCAAGGGAGGGTGGGTGGGCGGGCATCCCCACTTAAAGGTGGTGACTTCCAAATCCAGAGTGGTAGATGATACTCACCCGGGGTCCACAGCTGGCATATGAGCCCTTTCCACTTTAAGAGGCTTCCTCGGGGCTCCAGCTTACCTGAGCAAACTGCACAGCACAGACTTTGGGGAGGCATGTGGCACCCCAGCCTGGGCTAGGACTCAATAACCACTTTGCTCCCAGCTTCATGGCCTTAGACAAATCCCCTCACCCCCAGAGGGGCTGACCATGCTTCGGCCATGACTGGGACAAGTGTGAGGTCTGGAGCTAGGCTGAGTGGCTGTCCGTCCCAAGGTGTCACTCACGAACAGTGTGGCCCTAATCCTGCCATGTGTAAAACAGCCATAACAGCAATATCCACTTCCCACGGATGTGACAGGGCCTCAGTATTTTCATGATGACTGTGTGGCAGTAAGGGTTCACTCAGTAGGAACTATATGGGTCCACAAAAGGATTGGCTTCAGGCCCTTTATCTCAGTGAGCACTTAGCATGTCCTCGGCTCCCAGGCAGGCTCTGAAGACTTAGAGATGAATAAAACAGAGCCCCTCTCCTGGGCAACCTCACTCCCAGTTATAACAGTGTGTTCTTGGCAGAACCCCTGTCTTGTATAGGTCTCCGTGCCCTGCCCACCTCGCCCTCCAAGCTCCAACCACTCTGGCCATTACAGGTACTGTCCCCTCTGTGGGCACGCCTTTCCTGCTGTCCTCCATGCCCTCAGCCTAGCTCTTCCATCTCAGAATTCAGCTCAGGCAAAGCGTCCTCAGGGTTGCCCTCCCCAATCCCTGGGTGAGGTCATTTGGCTGCATGCTAGCTGTTCCCCTATTTATGTCCACATGGCTTAGTGTGACTGTTGGACTGGAAGGGAGAAGCAGGTCTGACTTACTTTCCACTAAATCCTCATCCTGGCATGGTGCCTGGCACACAGGACGTGCTCAGTAAATGTTTGTTAGATGAATATCTACATGAGCAAGCAAACAAACACCAGGCACCAGGGCAGCTGTTAATTTTGCAAGATGAAGCAAGAAGGACCAATGGGGTCAGATCACAAGGAGCCTTGAATGCTGGGTGGAGGAGCATGCCTTCTTTGTGCAGGCCCTGGACTCGGGTTCTCAGTCCTGGGTGCCCTTCAGAGTCACTGAAGAGCCTTTAACAATTCTCATGCTCTCCCCCTCAGATGAATTAAAGCAGAACCTGAGAAGGATGGGACCGGGGATCCCTATATTTTAAAGGCTGCCTGGAGATTCTGCCATGTGGCTAGGGTTGAGAACCACCGGCCAGATGCTGGACAGCCTGGAACTCTTCTGCCACACTGAGTGCCCCAGCCAGGGCGCCTTGGCTAGGACTCAGGCTCAGACCCCCACCTAGTCTCAGCTGTCCTACCTCTGGGACGTGGAGGTGGGGCTTGGCAATGTTCACATGCCCCCACCAGCCCACCTTCCCTGGGAAGGTCTGTGGAACTGGCTGGACGGGCTGAGTCTGACAGGCCCAGTGCTGATGGATGGACGACACCCCCTACCCTGCCGGCCCCACCCACAATCCACCAGGTCATCCCCCCGGAGTGAGTCCTCTGATAACCAACTCCTGCCCACAGCTACCCACTCCCACCAGCTGCCTGGCCCTGGGGAAGGGAGGAAGGGAGAAGTTCCCATCAGAGCCGGCCACCGAGCTGGCCACCTACCCCGCCACCAGGAGATCCACAGCCACACGGGAAGGGGCAGGGGCTTTAGACTCACACACGAGGGTTCAAGCCTGGCACTGCCACTTCCTGACTATGTGCCCTTTCCCCTGTTTGAACTTCAGTTTTCCCCTCTGCAAAATGGGGATGTTAGCGCTGTGCAGTGGGCTTGTAAGGAGGACACAAAGTAAGAACTGCCACCGTTTGTTGAGCATCCACGACAGGGGTTCGGAGGAGCCCTGGCCTCACGTTAGTGTGATGCTAAAGCACTCCCAGCCCCACTTTCCTGGGAATTCTAATGTGCCCTCAGGGTTGGGGGTCACTGGGCACCTCTGCCAAGTGCTCTGCATCCATTACCTTATTCAGTTTGCACAGCAGCCCTATCAGAGGAGAATTTTCCTCCCATTTTACATATGGGGCAACAGAGACTTGGAGAGATGAAGCAGCTTGCCTGGGTCAAGTGTACCTGGACTTTGAAACCCGTGGTCTTTCCTCTACTCCAGCAGCCTCTAGAAAAGGCAGTGGACCAATGGGGAACGTGACCAGCCCAGGCCCCCAGGGCGACATCAGGGCCTCTGAGTCGGGGCACCTTCCTATCTTATGGATTTTGGCTGATTGATTCCTTACCTACCAAGAAACACACAAACTTAAACCATAAGTATATGATGAAAATAAAGGTTGGAAAAATCGGAGGAAGCCAGGGTTAAGATTTCTTTTCCGGAAAGATAGCTGGGAAGTCCTGCGGAGGCCGGCGGCTGGCAGGGGGAAGGAGGGAGCAGAGAGCACGTTGCAGCCTTGGCCGTGGAGCGACGCCCGAGCCCTGAGACTTACTGGTGGGCTTCCTGGGCACCAGGAGGGTTTTTTTAGCTTTCTATTTTGAAATAATTATAGATTCACAGAAGTTGCAAAGACAGTATGGAGAAGTCTACCATACCAGGATTTAAAAAAACAAAACAAAACTGCATGGTCAGAGCCAAGAACCTCAAACCTAAAACTTGGTTCTTGCCTTTGGCTAGGTCCGGGTGGGGAGGAAAGGGTTGAGGTCACCTGAAGCTCAGATGCTTCTGCCAAGCGTCCCCACCTGTGGTCATCCCCTCCTACACTCCTCTGTGGATGGGAACTCTTTCCTTTCCTGATCTCGGGGATAGGAGGTGCCTGTATGCAGCCAAAGTCTGAACCCGGACCCTCGCTCTTCTTGCAGATGCAGCTGCCATCTTGCTAGATGAACAGAACAAGAGGCCGTGCAGGAAGTTTCTACTGACAGGTAATGTGTTCTACTGAGTTTAGTTCCCCCTAGGGACCAGCATGCCCCATCTGGCCTGCTCGGACCTCTGCAGAGCCTCTCCCCTACCCCAGCCACCATCTGAAGCCCACTTTGTGGTCTTGGTGCATCAGCCAAGTGGTCAGTTGGGGCCTTCCCAAGGGTTGTGCCTTGGGACTGACTTCCAGGGCCTGGTTCCTCAGCTCTCCCGACCTAGAATGTGATTTTATTGGCCCACCCAGAACAAGCCAGCACTAGGAGATTGCAAGTAAATCTAGGAGACACTGATGGGTGTGATCGACTGGCTGATTAGGTTAGCCTGGGAGCCCATCCCAGCAGGCAGGGCTGGAGACGGTAACAGGCTTGACGAGAAACTTCAGAATTAGAACCAAGGATGCTAAGTGTTGATTTGACTACTCAATACCCACGAAATAAAGGTGCATATAGGTTCAAACAGATAAAAACCTCAGTAAGTGAAGGAACTAAGAGCAGATGAAAATAAGGGTAGGAAAAATAAGACAAAGCCAGGAGAATGATTCGTTTCCTCCATGCTTGCTTTGAGTTCCTGTATACTCTCTAGGGATTTGGCCCTGAGCTTCCTAGTGGCCAAGGCAAAGAGGAGAACCATGGTGATTACCATGGTATGTAAGAGAGCTTGGCTCTGGGGAGAGGTAGTGCTGTTGGCCTAAGGAAGCCAGATGAATGGCTACACCCCCCTCAGGAGACGGTGCTGCCCCTAGAATGGTCACCAGGCCTGCAGGTCAGGGGCTTCCCCAACAGACTTCACTTGGAGTGAAAACACCACTGATAGGTTCTGCTGGCTTTGGATACCTTCAGTCTCCCGTTATTTTGAGACAAAGCTTGGTCTCCCCGGTTGAGATTCAGAAAGCTACCCCGGGCTTTGGTGCCTCCTTGAGGAAGCTACCCTTGAAACCTTTCTGGGGAGCAGTCCAGTGGCTCATGCAAGCCGAATGGGCAGGTGGGCACCAGGCAGAGGCCACAGCAGGTGCAACGGCCTGGATTGGAGAGAGGAAGCATGACCCTTTCGGGGAGCCCCCTGTGGTTTGTTGAGGCTGGGGAACAGGGCCTGGGGCTAGGGGAGTGGTGGCAGTAGACAAGCCTACAGAGACCTGTGCACCCCAATCACGGAAGGCTTCAGGATTTGCTTCCCAGGGTCGTGAACAGGGCAGAATGGACCAGACAGGTTGCTCTGGCTACTTGTGTGGGTGGGGCCAGAGAGATTCCAAGTTTTCCTTTGGGGCTGGGGTTGTTACTCTGTAGACTCTAAAGCCTTGCACCCCCATCAGGGTGCCCCTCAGCGCATGGTGGGAGCTCTTCCAAGCAGTGAGTAACTCTGGCTTCCCTGCCTTCTGTTGCAGGCCAGTGTGACTTCGGCTCCAACTGCAGATTTTCCCACATGTCAGAGAGAGACCTCCAGGAGCTAAGCATCCAGGTGGAGGGTGTGTTTTGGCGGGGACCCTGGGTTGGGGTGTGAAGCGGGCTGCCGGGGGGAATGCCAGATATGAGGACTGCAAAGCTGCCCTGTGCCTCCCCACCTCCTCCTCTTTTTTTTTCAATAGATTCTTTTTTTCTTCAAAGATTTTATTTATTTGCCGTGGGGAGGGGGAGGGCAAGCATGAGCAGGGGGAGCGGCAGGCAGAGGGAGAAGCAGGTTCCCCGCTGAGGAAGGAGCCGGATGTGGGACTCTATGATCCCAGGACCCTGGGACCATGACCTGAGCCGAAGACAGATATTGAACCAGCTGAGCCACCCGGGCGTCCCCCTCCTCCTCTTTTGTGGCCACCTTGTGGGGATAAGCTGAGGGCTGCCCCAGGTGATGGAGGTGTGTGTCAGGAATGCCTCCAATCCACTGCAGGCATGAGTGGAGAAGGAACAGGGGAGCCCCCATCTGTCCTCTCTGTGGGGTTTAAAGTGACATGTGGGGCTTTCCTGTCCAGGAGCCCTTAAGGGTGTGCCTCGGGCTCATCTGTGCCCTGCTGGGTGCTCATTCATGCATAGCCTTCCTCCTTCCCTCCATCAGGCCACATCTATCTCGAGCCCTTACTCGGCACCAGGCAGATCCCCTACTGCATTCTGGGGACAAAGGGATGAAGAGGACACCTTCCCTGCCCTCAGAACTCTCAGGCCTAGCAATTCCAAGGAAGAACCAGGTTAGCTCCCCCTGGAAACTGCCACGTCTGCTTGTGGGAAATTCACTTCCCCTTTCTCCAGTTAGAGAACAAGGACATTTCCACTTCGATGGTCTTAGTCAATCTTCTCATGAAACCCCTCATGAAACAGCTGGAGAAACTCAAGCTAGCCTAGGGTGGAAGGGCCTCACAGGAACCCCCAGCAGGTGAGAGGCCGATTCTGGCCTCCCAGGGTGCTGCTGCCCACTCTTCCCTCTGTCCGGGTGGCCTCGGGGCAGCCAGTGAGTGTCCAGGGCAGCGTGGCCTTTGCCCTCGTCCCCCAGTGGGCCTCACCCCCCTCCGACCCGTCATAGCCTTCGGGCCGTGCCCTGCTCTGGGAGCCGATGGCCCTAGCACAGACACAGGGTTTCCAGGAGCTCTCCCAGGGCAGAAGTGAGGCCCCACAGGCCTCGCCAGCGAATCCTGGCAGTGGTGGCTTCTCCAGCCCTTCACTGGCCAGGGACTCCCGGGGAACAGCTGGTCCATGGCCGGAAGAGCCTAGGCCAGTGGGCCTGCAGCTGGAGACGGTGCCTGGTGGAGACAGGGATGGGAGAAGCCCGAGGGGGCTGGAAGCAGAGGTGTGCCGCCCCACCCCCGCCCCGGTGGCAGCTCTGATAGACCTGGTTCTGCCACATCCCCTGTGACCTTGGCACATGGCGAAACCTCTTGGAGGCAGTGTCCTAATGCGTTGAACCTGACCACTTGTAAAGGTGAAGTGGGATGAAATGTATGCAGTGCTAAGCCCGAGCCCTGGCCCGCTTGTTGGTCCCCAGGTATGATTGTTTTCCTCTGGCCCCAGGCCCTATCCCAAGTCCTCCCGGAGACTCTGACCCATCTCACACCCAGCTGGTTTGAACTGTTGGCTCACTTTTAAGTGAGCAAAGGTTCTTACAGGACAACTTATGAAATGAAAAACCAGGATGGGGCGCCTGGGTGGCTCAGTTGGTTGGGTGTCTGCCTTCATCTCGGGTTGTGATCCCGGCTTCCTGGGATTCAGCCCCACGCGTTGGTCTCTCTGCTCAGCGGGGAGCCTGCTTCTCCCTCTGCCTGCCGCTCCCCCTGCTTGTGCTTTCTCTCTCTCTCTCTCTCTCTCTCTCTCTCTCTGGCAAATAAATAAATAAAATTTAAAAAGGAAGGAAGGAAGGGAAGGGAAGGGAAGGTGAAAGGGAAGGTGAAAGGGAAAGGAACGGAAAGGAAAGGAAAACCAGGAAGGCTGAGGCAGAAGGGTGGGAGGGAGGGAGGGAGGATGGAAGGGAGGATGGAAGGGAGGGAGGGAGGGAGGGAGGCTGAGGCTCCTTCCCCTGCCCAGGGTCAGAGAGACCTGGCAAGTGGCCAAGTGAAGATCCAAACCCTGCTCTGCCCTGGTCTGCAGCCCACATTGCCTCTCTGCCCCCAGGTTTGGGCCCCTCCTGAGGACCAGGCTCTCTACATGCCTTATCCTGTGTCCAACTGCAAAAAGCTTGGGAGGCAGCCAGTGTTTTATCTCCACTTAATGAGGAAGCAGAGTGAGGCCCAGAGGGTCAGGCCTAGGAAGGTAGCAGCGTGGTAGGGACTGCCCTGAGGCTCTGCTCCTGGCCTCCCAGCTTGTGCCCTCATCCCCAGGAAGGTTCTGGCAGCTTTGTGGGAGGGTGGGGCCTGGGCAGGGGTGAACGTATCCCTCACTTGCCTCTGTTTCCCTGTCTCCACAGAGGAGAGGCGGGCCAGGGAGTGGCCACTAGATGTTGTCGAGCTCCCTGAGGGCCATCTGGAAGACTGGTTGGAAAAGAGAGCCAAGCGGCTGAGCTCAGCTCCAAGCAGCAGGTACAGGCCCCGTGGGTCCCCGTCTCTTGTGCCCTCTAGGAGAGTGCCCTAGCCAGCCTGCCCTCACCGGAAGCTGAGTAGTCTCCATGAACTGCCCTGGCGCAGGGACCCGACATGGACGCCCCCACAGAGGTCCTCGAGGGAGGAGCCACATTGGGACTCTTGGGTCCCCAGGCTCTGACCAGAGGCTGAGGGGCACTCGTTTAAAAGTTCTTGTTCCTGAGCCTCATCCTCCTGCCTTAGTGGCTCCTCCCTTAATTGGCATCTGTGCTGGCTGAAGGGGAGGCAGGTGGCCACGCCAACTCGACTGGACATCACCAAGTCCATTGCCAGAGGGAGGGGCCTGATTGTGGTTCCTGAGGCCCCAGTGCGCCAGTCACTGCACTGTCTCCTCTCGGGCCCTGACAGATAGGCACGGTTACCCCGACCCTGCAGAAGAGGGGGTAGGGCTCACAGGAGGGTGTGACTTGCCCAAGGGCACACGGCTAAGAGGCAGGGCTGGGATTGCTCAGAGATGTGACAAGCTCACTCCCCAGCAGGTCGGCCCAGCTGCTGCCGGGCCTGGCGCTCAAAATGCTCAGAAGTGGGTGGAGCACCCTGGGTCAGGGGCCCTCAGGTGTGTCCTGCGTGCTGTCCCAGGGCTCCTGGGCTCGTCCGCCAGGTGTTGAAGGAGGGAGAGGGGCGGAAGGGGGCTACCGGATGTGTTTGTGAGCATCCTGTGACTTTGTAAAGCTGCCTGCGCTGGGCTGCCTCGCTTTGCCTGTCTTGCAATGGGGCTTCAGACCCGACTGTCTCTGTGGTGTGGTCTCATGCGACAACAAGCTGGCCTGGGCCGAGGGAGCCTGGTTGGACAGTTGGGGGTGAGGCCTTGCCTCTGAGCTCTGCCAGGAGGTGGGAGCTAAACTTCTTGCCTTCTCTGTGCCCCCGTGAAGAGAGCTTTTTGTTAAACTATTTTAAAATTAACTTTTAGTTGTTGGGTTTGTTTTGTTTTGTTTTGTTTGAGACGGGGAGAGAGAGGGAGAGAGCATGAGTTGCAAGTATGGTGGGGTGGGACAGAGGGAGAGGGAGAGAGAATCTTAAGCAGGGTCCGCACCCACTACGGAGCCCAATGTGGGGCTCGATCTCACGACCCTGAGATCACGACCTGAGCCAAAATCAAGAGACAGACACTTAACCGACTGAGCTACCCAGGCACCTCAACTTTTAGTTGTTTTTTAGCTTTTTAAAAAAATCTGTGTTGTTTCTGTCCCCTCACCTTAAAACAATACAGTACAGACAGATGTTGGAGTTTGATGTCCATCCCTTCTGGTCCTGTCTGAGGTGGTTGTGATTTTGGTCAGGGGAGTGCCCCTTTGGGACTTGTCCCAGGATCCATGTCCCAGACCCCATCAGCTGGTGTGTCAGAGGGCTGGGGTTGGTTGGAGGCGCCCAGGGAGCTCTAGGGTCTTCCCCACTCTCCCACTGCTTGGACCTGGCGACCCATGGGTCTCGGCTGTGCTCCCCGCTCGCCTCCCTGCTCTGACTTGGTGGTTCCTCTGTTGGGAGTGAGCACCAAAAGCCTGGGCACCTCCTGAGCTTTTCACAAGGGCTCAGGAAGACCCAGTGCCTGGACTGGCTTGAGTGCAGGAGTGGGTAGAGACGGGTGACCAGAAGTCCCCACCTAGGGACAGATGTGTCCCAGTGCTATCCAGTGCAGGACGCTTGTGACCATGAGACTCAGAGGACTGGGGGATGAGGTGGAGAAACTGAGGCTGGATGACAGGCCCAGATCTCAGGTAGGCGGTGGTGAGCCCCTGGTAATCGGGTACTCGGGTGTGTTTGGTGCTGTGGTGCACTTGGCCCTTGGCCCTGGGCATTTAAGTGGTTGGTGCCCCTGGTTTGTGGCTGAGGAATCTCAACCCCTCCAGGAGATTGTGACTGTCCTGGTCACACACCTGCTATCTTCAGCAGCCCTGAGCTGGCGCTTGAGAGAGAGCTTTTACGCCCCTGCTTGGTCTAGTCCCTAGGCCACTCTGTCTCCAAGGGCCCCATCCAGCTGAAGGTCTGGAGTGGTGGAGGCAGCAGCAAGCTGCTGGGATGGGGTGGCTGTGTCAGGGCCACAGCCTGCACCTGGGGACCACCCGAGGCTGTGGGGAGTCTCAGCCCTGTCCTTGTGCTCCTCACCTCCTGGCCACCCAGGCTGGCCCCTTCCGGACAACCACTCGTCCTCCGCACCTGTGTACCTTTCCACCCACCTCCTGAGGGCTCAGAGCCAGGACGGATTGCTCCTGGGGCAGAGCAGGCCTGTCCAGCCTTGAGAAAAAGGCTGTTGGAAGGCAGGTGACCATTTATTATTACTTTCACCATCACTGCTTTGGTCTTCCTCAGCCCTCTCCTATAGGCCGGTCTCATGAAAAATAACCCCTTTATCCTGCAGCCCACGGCTGATGGGCTCTGCCCCTCCACCTGTGGCCTCACCCCTGCGGGGTCAGGGGAGGTGGATTCAAGCCCCCTGGCTGCTTTGTCCTATTCCCTGAGTCTCTTACCCTGGAGGCAGCCCTGCAGAGACTGTTCCCTCTGTGCCCTTTACCCACCCGGTTTTCCCCATGGCCACAGCAGCCCCTCCTGGCCTCCCACTTCCCCTCTGCTCCTCCTGACCATCCCCCACAGAACAGCCCCAGCCAGCTCCTAAAATACTCCCTGGCCTTGGCCGGCCCCGACCCCTGCGTCAACCCTTCTGGGCTTCCTCTACCTCAGGGGCTCTGGGCCCTGCAACCCAGCTCGACGGACCCCAGGGAACTTCCCTGCCACCTCCCCAGCCCGTGTGGTCCCCCTTCTCACCTCTCCCATCTGGCTTCTGTCAGTCCCACTGGACACTGGCAGCTTCTTGGATGTGGTGGGCATTTCTGATTTCTGTGCACCACGTATACACTACTTTGTCCACCTGGAACCGCCTCCCCACCTCTGCCAGGCAAAGGCAGACTCATTCTTCAAGCTTTAGCTCGGATGCCCTCCTCACAGCGCCGAGCTCACATTGTTGTCACTCGGGCTTGGCGCGGGCTCGGGCCATGTTGACTGCGTGGGAGCACTTGGGGGAGCAGGGTCCCTGGCCTGAAAGACTATTCCCTAGGTGTTGGTGCTGTGGACCCCTTGTGGGGACCAGTGTGGTGGCTGCTCTTCTCTGGGTCTCTGTTTCCTCCGCTGAGGTACAGGGGGCAGATGGCTGCCCAGTCCACCTGGGGCCACCCAGACCGAGGGCTCCAACCCCACGGGCTGAGCCACGCCTTCAAGGTGAACCAGGCCAACCCTCCTTATAAAAGGGGGAAATAAAGGCCCTGTGAGGCCCCAGCCTGGCACATTGTGCCATCCTCCTCGGCCAACTGACCCTGAGGGATCTGCCCAGAGTAGACGGGGCAAGAGCTCAGACACACAGACTAATCCCCCGGCAAGGCCAGTGCTTGTCCCTGTTTTCCATTGTTGGCTCTTCAGATTGTGACTTTATCCCTCTTAATCTCCCCTTTTGCACCCCTCTCTGGACTGGCGCTACTGTTCCAGCCCAGGCACTTCCCTGAGACTCTTTTCTTTGGATCAGAACCACGGCTGGGGAAATGCAAAAGAGAGCAGCTCCTGTCCTTGCACCGGGGGCAGGGGGCGGGGGGTGGGCAACAGGCCACAAGGGAGGCCATGGAGCGGTCTTGTGCATCGCAGTGTCCCTGTGTGCTCTGCATAGGCGGGAGGGGTGTGCTTCATGAGCTCAGGGGCCTGGGCAATGTGTCCATGTCTGAGCCCATGGAGGGGGTACCCTTATCCTGGGGGGAGGCCTCAGCTGCCGAGGAATCTGCTCCATCTTCTAGAGAAGGGTCTGAGGCTCATGGGAAGCATCTCACCAGGATCACACCCTCTCTCTGCAGAGAATTGCAGTCACCTTAACCCTGTAGGAAGCCCGGGGCTGGCTGGCAGCTGGGGCTCTCCCTTCCAGCAACTGCGGAGCCTCCCCCACTCCCACCCTTCTCTGCAGCTGGTGGAGTTGATGAAGTCTCCCCAGTGCCATAGATCACGTCGGGAGCTGCTTCGTGCGCTCTCCAGCAGACGGCAAACAGCGAGGCAGGGGGTTGCCCTGGCCTCTTGTAACAGGAGGCCGCCTGAAGCCCTCGAGTGGGCTGTCCCCAGCAGGTCAGGCCCCAGAGGAGCAGGCTGGGGGGGCGGCAGCGAGGCAAACTCCCGGGGCTCCTGACCCCAGCCACCACCTCCATTTGGGAGGCCTGAGGCCTCTCCAAACCTTTCAGAGGGCTCAGGACTTTCCCTCTCAGCAGAGGGTTGGCCACTGGATCCCAGCCTGCCTGGAGCTGCCAGGGTATCACCTCCACTAAAAGCTAGGCCTGTGGATTGGGGGCAATGTCTGGAGCCCACGTATACATTGCCTGTTAGCCCCTAATCCCCAGTCCCAGACTCTGTCACTTGGGCATATGACTGACTCTGTGCACCTCAGTTGCCTCATCTATAAATGGGGTTCATATGAAGATGCTTGAGGTTTCTCTAGACCTTGGTGCCTGGCCCTGCGCAGTGCCTAGTCAGTAAGAGTACTCAGTGTTGCTACTTGTCGCCAGCAGACATTCACTGAGTGGCCTCCCTGCGCCAGGCCTGGCTCTGGCTCCTGGGGGACAGATGGACATCACCCCTAACCCCTGGTCTCTTCCATGTGAGAGCTCCAGTCCCATAGGGGAGACGCGAGCTCTCGGGTGAGTTCAAAGTGCTTCATAGTCTGTGAGAGGCAGAGCAGCAGACTGAGTGAGGGTTAAGTCCAGAAGCATTGGAGTATGGAGCAGCTGGGGGGCAGGGGGCGGGGAGCTGCCTCTGCACCTCACTTGGCTCCCTGAGGACAGGGTCGCCCCTGGCTGGGCACCCAGGGTGGATGCTCCAAATAGGCCCTGGGTTCCCAGGTGGCAGCTCCAGGGGGGGTTGGACCTCCAGGGGAAGGAGAGTGAGTAGCATGAGAAATGAGGCTTTTAAAAAAATTTTAGACAATATTTTTTTCTGATTTCCAAGGCTTGCATGCCTGTAAAACTTTTCTTGAAAAGTATAAAGAAGTAAAAAAAAAATCACCCATAACTACACCACGCAGATAGAACCACTGTTAACATTTTGCTGTGTCTTCCAGGGTTTTTTTTTTATGCATTTATATATGTTATATATCTTTAAACAAAAATAGTATCATGCTATATACATTATTTTATAAGCTGCTTTTTCTCTCTACTCACACAGTACATCATGACACCTTTCCTTATCAGTGCATACAAGTCTGCCTTCACTTTTATGCGGGCTGCATAGCATTCTCTGCTGTGGACGTGCATATGTATTTAATCAGTCCCCCACAGGTGGGCACAGGTTATTTCTGCTTCTTGTAGCTCAGTCTCTGCCCACAACCCTGCTGTTTCACTTGGGCTCCTTCCTAGAGGTGAGGTTGCTGGCTCAAAGGGTCTGCATGTTTTTGAGGCTCTGCCTTCCAGAAAGGTCATGCGAGCAGCTGACCTTTCCCGTAGCTGGGGCGGTGGGGAGAGGGGGAGCTGGGGGGGGAGGTGCCCCAGCCTGGGCCTGTGCTGGGCCCCATTCTAATTCTCTGACTTTCTCCTTCTCGCTAGGGCCGAACCCATGAGAACCACCATCTTCCAGTACCCCATAGGCTGGCCACCAGTCCAGGAGCTGCCTCCATCCCTGCGGGCACCCCCACCCGGGGGGTGGCCCCTGCAGCCCAGCGTCCAGTGGGGCTGAGCCCCTCATCCCCACCTGACCCCCATCTGGTCAGCCTTCGTGTCAGTCACAGTAAAGATACGGGCTCCTACTGGGGACGCCGAGGCCCCCGCCTGCTGCCTCCTGGAGAGCTTCTGAAGCCGTCGGCTCAGCCTGGCTGGACGGAGGCGCCAGAACCGCCCTACCAGGTGCAGCCCTGATCCTAGCTCTACTCCAGGCAGCTCCACCCTCCCACCCTCATGGGACATCCTGAGAAGATGGGTGAGAAAACTGCCTTCTGGATGTTTATAAAGAAAGTCTGTCACCACGGTGGTCTGGCTTCCTCCTTGCCCGGCGCCCTCAGCTCCGCGCCTCGGCCCCTGGGCAGAGGACGGGCGGGACTGGCGTTGAGACGAGGTCGTCTGCTGGGTGAGGAGTGCTGTTGCCCTTCTCCCGGGAGGGCCGGCAGAGGCTCGGCACGGCTGGGCAGAGGGTGCGCCAGTGTGGCTGGGATGGCCACCCAGGTGAAAGGGGGCTCCAGATCTGGGAGAGGAGCTCGAGGACTCAGTCTGCTGTCCCAGTCCCCGCATCTGCCCGTGCCGAGCTGCCCCCCGAATGAGAGATGGCACAACCGGGGCACAGTGGCAGCTGTGTCTCTGGCCTGGACAGTGTAGAGAGGTTGGGGGCCCCGGGAAGACAGGCCCTGGACTTGGGGGAGTGGCCTGGCTGAGCTTCCGGGCACCGGCAATGCTGGGCTACACCAGCCCCTTAGCCCAGCATGACACAGGGCCCCTCCCGAGGCTTCTGCCCGGGAGGAGCCCCCCGGGCTGGTGGGGAGATCACACAGGCTGCTCAGGCGATGTGGAGCCTCCAGGCCCCTGGTCTGCTTCCCTCCTCACTGCACTCCAGTTCTAGATTCTGTGCTGGGTGGTGGGCAATGTGGTCCTCAGACTGGGGAGCTCAAAGGGCACAGAGACTGCAGGGCCACCTCAGATTCCCCATCTGCTGTGAGCTTTTGCCCTTCCTAAAAATCCCTGTTGAAGGGGGTACTGAATCCGGGGGCCCTCTGAGCCTCAGGCTCCTCATCTGTGAAATGGGCAAATTCTCTGGCCCCAGTGGGTGCATGGAGGAAGGCTGGGCTTGAGTCTAAGGATGGTCAGAGAAAGGGACCCCACAGAAGGCCAGGGGCCTCCTCAGGCTTGGCCAGCAAATAGCGCCCAGGAGACCCTAGCCTCACCCCCTCTCCAGGAGGAAGCCTCCTGCCCGCATCTGCACCCTGCACACGGCCCTGGGCAAATCTCAGAGACCAGGGTCAGGTTGGCTGTGTGGCCCTGGGCACAGGGTGCCTCCTTCCTGCCTAAGTGACCACATCAGCTACTGGACCCTGTACAAATGCCTCCTAAATTTCCCAGGAGCCCCTGGACGGTGGGAGGGAAGAGTTAGTGCTACGTACAGGCCAGGGTGGGCAGGGTGCAGGCGGGGCCGGGGGCTGTCCTCAGAGCCCCCGCCAGGCCCTCCGCAGCTGGGCCTCGGCTCCATGCAAGGGCCCGCGGGGGCAGGTGTGGTGGGGTTGCCAGACGTCCCGGCCCCAAAGGACATGCGGCGGTGGCCCCGGGAGCCGAGCGCGGGAGAGGACTGCGGGCGGCGGGGGGCGCGCCTACTTCATGCCGCTGCGCAGCACCTGGTTGGCTGCGATGAGCATGACGCTGATGATGAAGGCGATGGCGAAGGCGCAGATCAGGCTCTTGCGCACGCACGTCTGGCGGATCTGCTGGTTGGAGCAGGCTGTGGCCGCCCGCCAGGGAGCACCAGAGAGAGACAGACGGGGACAGCGAAGCATGGAATCAAGAGCCGCCTGCACTTCCGCACGTGGGCTCTTCCCACGGGACACGCGGGGACACGAGGTGTGGGGCGGGCAAGGAGGCCCCCGGCCATCCCCTGCAGACCCCGGTTCCTCCTCCCCCTGCCCCAGCCGTTGGCCTGCCCGTGGGGGGAGTGGGGGCCGGTCACTCACTCTCCACGTCCACGGGGCACTCCTCGGCGGTGCCCAGGTGGCTTTCCTCCTCCGTCATGATGATGTTCTCGATGTCCTTCATGGACAGGTGCTCACAGAAGGTGTCGTACAGCAGCCGCTTCAGCTCATCCACGGTCAGCTTCTGCATGTCGCACTTGGGGAGGGGAGGAGACGTGGTGCTCTGGCCACTGCCACCCCCACGGCTACCACCCAGCACCCCGCAGCTGCACGGGCCCAGGGACATGCCTCCAGATTCTGGGGGACTGGAAACCACTGGCTCCATTCCTCGAGTCCTTGACCACACCAGCCTCCCCCAGGGGGCCCCTGGCCCTCTGGGAGATAAGACATCCAGGGGACAGACACCTGGGATAGTCATCCCCCTTTACAGTGTGGCCCTGGCCATTCACTGGCCCCATGCAGCCCTCCACAGGGGCACAACCCTAAATCCCAACCTGTCAGTGCATACCTTCCAGAAGACGGTGTCAAAGTCAGTGCCGTGGAACTTCTCTGGGATCCCCGAGGTGGAAAGCTTGGGTCCCAGGAGGGTCACAAACTCCTCAAAGTCCACTTGGCCATCGCCTAGGGTAGGCACAGTTCCAATCATGGGCCAGCCTACAACTGGGCTGGGTCCCCGGCTACCTTGGGCCACTGTGGTACCTTGGGCGGGTCCCACCTTCTCTGAGCCTTGAGTTAGGTTCAGGGACTAACACCACCAAATATAATGAGGCCCCACCTGGCAAAGTGGAGATGGAGTGCAGCAGGTGGGCCCGAGCACGTGGGAGAGCCTCACATTTTACTCAGAAACGTGGCTTCCCAGCAGGTGTGGGGCCCGACACCCTCACCACCCAGGAACTGAAGCTCGGGGCACAGTCTGCCCAAACGGCTACCTGCTCTCTGGGTGGGGAGGAGGCAGGGTTGGAGGCCCGGGGGGGGGGGGTGGGGGGGGGGAAGAGGGGACTGACTGGACATTACTGGTCTTTTTTACTAGGTTTTCCTTAATAAATCGCCAGGTGGCAAATACGACTAAATGATTTTTTTATTTGGGGGTGAGGGGACCTGGGGTATTGAGTACATCCTTCCTACTTTTCTGTGCTTTAAAAATTGCTCGGGAGGCGCCTGGCTGGCTCAGTCGGTAGAACATGCAACTCCTGATCTTGAGGTTGTAAGTTTGAGCTCCACATTGGGGGAAGAGATGACTTAAAAATAAAATCTTTAAAAAAAATATTGCTCAGAATGATGCAGAGGGAGAGAGGCAGATCCTCTAACCTCCGTGTGTGGGTGTGGCTGGGGCCGTCACACTCTGGCCTCTATTCTCGCAGGCTGGGAAATGGGGCCAGACCTGACTGCCTCCTGCCATGGATTTGGGGGTGCCTGGAGGGTGGGCTCAGCCTCAGAGGCCCAGGTGAGGGGTAAGGAAACTGAGGCAGGGGTTGGTGCTCACCATCCATGTCCAGCCGCTGGATGATAACTTCTAGCTCCACCTCATTGGGCATGTAGCCCAGGGAGCGCATGGCCGCGCCCAGCTCCTGCTTGGAAATGAAGCCATTGCCATCGCGGTCAAAGACTTTGAAGGCCTCACGGATCTCTGTGGGCAGGGGAGCAGAGCAGGTTGGGACCTCGCCTCTGTCCCCCGCAGCGCCCTCCCTAGGCTCCCAGGATTCCCAAACCCGCAGCTTGAGCCCGGCATTGAGAATCCACTATGGAGCCTGCAGGTCTGGTCAGAGACACGTGGCAGGTGGCCCAAGTGTCCACCCTAGCGCTGCCTTCCAGGAGCTCAGGGCCGGCCAAGCCAGGCAGCAAAGGTACGCCCACGCCCGAAGCACGGCCCAGATCACCCTCGGGGGTCTCCTTCTCCGAGCCAGGCTCCCACAGCCTCTCAGGGCGTGCTCACGACGACCCCGTGTGGTGGCTAAGCGTGAGTCCCACTGTGCCGGCTCCCGGGGCCTGGCAGGGGTGGCCTCTGAGCTGCCGAAGGCTTCCCTGTCCACCCCTCACTCCTGCCATCCCCTACCCGCCCCCCCCCCCACCCGGCTCATCCCCATCGCATGCTTCCTCCCCTGGGCTCGGCTTGGAAACTCCAGCCAGCACTCCTTAACAGCACCCCATGAGGCAGCCACCAGCTCCGGCTCAGGGCTAACGGGCCCACAGCTCCGTGCAGAGACTGCCTCCCCTGTCCAAGTTTGGGGGAAGGTGGAGGCTGGATGGAGGGGCCCCAGCAAGCCCAGGCCTGCTCAGATGTGGAGATTGTCCCCTGCATTTTACAGAAGGGGAGACGGAGGCCTGAGGACCTGGGTGACAGGGATGGAGAGCAAGGCACTGGGCTGGGAGCAGTGAGTGACCTCGGGCCAGACTCAGTCCCACCCACAGAAGAATGCCCAGTAGTGATGCAGGTTTTACCTAAAAAACAAGGGTTTTACCAAACATGTCCAGGAGCTGTTGAGAGGTCCTAACCTCTCCCCACTCAACTTCGCTCTACCTGCTGTCCTTTCATGGTCACTCAGCCCAGGAAGAGCCCTGAAGAGCATTTTCCTTTGGCCGAGACGGGAACCTCACTCCACTCACACCCTCTCTGCTCCAGCATCCTTGTTCACCTGCCAGCCTCTTGGCCTTTGCCTAAGCTGTCCCCCTGGCTGGGACTTCAGCAGGCAGAATCCTCCCCCTGAGTGAGTGTGGGTGTATTTGGAAGCAGAGACAGATGAAAATGCTCCAGACTGCAGGCCTGGAAACTGAGGCATGGAGAGACAAAACAGCCAGCCCAGGGTCAGTTTGGGGTCAAGGCTATTTCTGGTGAGAGCAGGAATCTGGCTGGCCCAGGCCTGGCCTTAAGGGGCTGTGAACCCCTAAAACTGTGGAATCCTGTGCCACGGGGTTATTCCCTGATCCCGCTGGCCCCATCGCAGACTAGGGGCCACGGCAAGGTAGCTTGGTCAAGGGCCCAAATTTCATCAGGCTCTTCCTACCTGGTGTCTGCACCCAAGGCCCGGAGGTTAGACCAGATGACCCGTAGGCCAAAACAGAGATAGTGGGCTGTAGCCAAGTGGCTTGGGCCCCCAGACCCTCTGACTCTGGACCTTCTCCACCCATCCTAGGTTGGGCCTGAGAATCTGGTCTAATCAGGGTCCCCTAGGCCAGAAAGCAGCTGGGATGGGAGATCTGGACCAGGCCCAGGGGTTTCTATAAACCTTAGACTTGGAACTCCAGGCCAACTCCCACCTAGCATTCTCCCGGACCACTGACAAGGTGGTAAGCTCCCCACCACCAGAGGTATATGAGTGAGGGCCCGGCAGTCATGGAGGCGGCTAACGGGGTCCTATGGCTTTGGAGTCTCTAGGTAGAGATTAAGGCACCAAGCATGCAACCAGGCACACCGTCTGCCACTCTCACCACCACACCCACTTAGGTTTCTGGCCAGCACTGTAGCCCTCCTGACCCAGCCCCAGGCTCTGCCCACCTCAGGTGTCCCGAACTCCAGCCCGAGGGGCCCTTTCAGCCCTGGTGAGCACCAGGAGTGCTCCATGTCCAGGCCTTTGAAGACAGGGCTCCTTTCGCCTGGAAGTTCTTCCGCTCACCAGGGCAAACTCTGATGCCTCTCAGGTTCTCAGCATAGATAGCATCACCTCCCTGGAGTCCTCCCTGCCCCCCAGCTCACTCTGGTCTTCTTCTGGGCTCCCACACACCCTGCTCTGCCCTTGCACTGTTCATTCCTGTCCACCACACTGGACTGCGAATGAACTATGAGTGCCATGAGGCCAGGGGCCACTGCTGGGGCCCCATGACCTGGAACAGTGCTGTCTGTCAAGCATAAACATCTGCCGAACTAGTGATTAAATGAATGAATGACTGATTTGGGGAGCCTACCCTTCTAGAGCACACAGAGGAAAGAGCTGAGCAGAAGTTCATGTACCACTTGGTGTGAGGCCACCATTCTGAGCCCATTTACTTCTAGTTTACAAACAATCCTAGTAAGAGAAAGTGTTTGCTTTCCACTCCCCAAGTAGGCGAGAAGCATGAGGGGAGGTTGAGGATGCTGCTTGTCCCCCTGTCCAACCCCCCAAGGACCCCACCCCACCCCACCCTATGGGCCACCCACAGAAGAGGGGAATCAAGCTGAGGGCAGGGTTGAGGGTACCGTCCCCAGATTTCTGGGTGAGGGGCTGTTTTTGGAAGGAGAAACCCAGGGTCAACACCCCATCTTTCTGGGTCCCGCAGTTTCCTCCTCTGTAGAGGCCCACTGGGAAATCTCGAGTTGGGATGGCAAAACCCTCGACCCACAATGGGACTGCAGTGGATGCTGGCCCCCTCCCCTGCAAGGAGCTGGGGTCCAGGCTGTCCCTCCCACCCTGGCAGGGGCCGGGTGTGGCCCCCAGAGCCCATGGCTGCTTCAGCCCCTCATCCTCTTCTGGAAGCCTTGAGCTGGACATACCAGGCTGGACGGGAGACAATGGAGGGCAGGTGAATCTTGGGTTATGTGGGCAGATGACAGACCCTGAGGCAGCCCAACAGGCCTCGAGGGGCATCAGCACTCCATCAGGAAGCTGGAGTCCAGAGACGGGGTGCACATGCTAGAGGTCACTTGTGAAGGGGGGGCAGCGTCTGTCCTCTGCAGCAGTTGCCATTCTCCGCGGCATTGGCCCCACGCCCCACCACTTTGGCGGCCCTGAGTTTCTGGTCTGCGCAGAGGCAGCTGCTGGGCTAGCAGGAAAAGGGGCAGGATAGGGGACTCTCCAACCCCCCATACTCTGAATGCCCTATTTGGTCACTCTCAGTGTGGGCTCCACTATCTGACTGAGCAGGCCAAGTGCCAACCCCAGAACCCTGCCCTGGTGGCTGTCTGCCGGTCCGTCTGTCTGTCTCCTTCCTCTTCTCTCTGGCCAGAAAGGGCTGGGCTAGGGCTTGCAGCCACCGTGCTCAAGCCTGTTGATGACCTTGGGGCCAGCCTTCGTGCTCCTGCAGACCCTGCGGGGCTTTGCTGTGTGTGTGTGTCGTGGCAGGGGTGAGAGAGGGCGAGATACGGGGAGAAGCTGGAAAGCTTGTCTGTGCCTCTCCTTCTCCGGAGTCAGACAGGCTCCAGGCCAGCTTTGCCTGGCCACATCTACCCTGCCAACTGCCACCCATGGCTCCCCGGGGCCACAGGTCCCCAGGTGCCTTTGCCAGACCTTCAAGGACTCTTCTACCCAGCCTTTCGCGGAGGCTGCCTTCCTGGCCCGTCCCCCTGCACATCCAGGGTCCCTAACTCAAGAGCTTCACCAATCTCTCCGCACTCCAGGCTCTTACTCCTGCAAGAACCCCCTCCTTGGTCTCCCCTGCTGCAGCATCTGGGTCCGCAAGCTCCCTCTGCGTGCCAGTCCCCTCGATGAGCACCTCCATTGTGTCCTCTGTCACCAGCAGCCTTGGGGAGGGGCAATGCCAAGCCCCTTCTACAGATGGAGACACCCGAGGCAAGAAAGGCAAGTGATTGTCCAAGGTCACTCTGTGAGCCGAAGGTGTAGAGATTGGAACCCAGTGCTGCCTGGCTGGGAAGCCCTCATTGACACCCTGTGCTCTCCACCTCCCTTACTGGTCCCTCTCCCCCTCAGATTAACCGCCCCCTGGATTTCTGTGGCAGGCACATAATGTCTGCAACATCTCATCCCAAGCTGCCGGGCTTCCTCTTCTCTGCACATGTGGATCCCCCACCGGTGGGTGTCCTCTCAGCAAAGGGCCTGGATCTTACCCAGACTGCCCTGGGGCAGGAGCATGAAGGCAGAGCACTGGGCAGGGGGGCATCACCTTTTCCACCCAGCCCTGGCACTCAAGGACCACCGGGGCCTGCAGAGACTTGGTCCCCCAGGAGGGCTTCAGAGTGCCTACAGGCAAGAAGGGGGTCAGCTGTGGAGGACTTCTTGCCCTCATCTATAGCTGCCCACAGGCTAGGAGATAGCCTGGGGCCACCCAGGCATCTGCTTGCTCCACGACCCCCACCTGGTCACCCCAAGGAGGGCTCTGCCCTTCAGATGCCCCCTGTGCCAGGGTCCCTCTGCTCCTCAGGGCCCAGGAGAAGGGGACAGGAGAGAAGCAGGGAGTGCATTTGGTGTGGCTGGTGACTAACGCTGCTGGGTTCCTGCCAGTGTGTCCGCCAGGCGGCCTGAGGGGAGGCTGCGGCCTCCTCACCCCTGCACTGCCCTCCCTGTGCCCGCTCACCCCTGCATCCCAGCCTCTTCTCAGCTTCTCAGTGTCTGCACCCCAGGGCTGGGTTTTCAAGAGAGGAGAGTCCCAGCCAGGCCCATAGCAGCGCTGCCAGCGTCATGGTGGGGTGCTGGAAGCAAGGGTAGGGAACGAGGTGGAAGCTGCATGGGTTTTGGGGGCACAATGCTGTCCGCTGCTCAAGTGGCCAGAAGGAAGGGATAGAGGAGGTCGCATGGAGGGAGACACTGGCAGGAGATTCGGGGTGGCCCAGGGCAGGAGGAGAAAATGGTGGGGAAGAGATGGCCCGCGCCCCATCCCCTGCCCTCTTGGTCTTCGTGTACCTCCTCCTTTTCCCACACCCTGGACAGACAGGGCAGACACTTGGGCTTTGAGGTTCAAGGCCAGAGATCCAGTAGCAGCACTCATCTCTCTGTTCTGCCTGCATCAGACACCAGACCCTGTCTTCATGGCTCTGCCAGCCTCCGGGGGCTTTCAGGGGACTTGAGAGGAGCAGATGGTTCATAGTCTATGGTGCAGGGTGTGTGTTGGGGGGGGGTAGCTACTTTCTCCCTCTTGATCTTCCCCTCACCCAGTCTGACTTCACCAAGATCTACCCTCTCCAGGGCTTGGGGAAGAGGGAAGACCTCTCTCCATGCCTTCCCCTGTGCTCCCATCACCATCCCTGACTGCATCGGTGTCTCAGCTGCACCCCCCCCCCCAAGCCCTGATGAGCCCCAGATCTCAGAGACCCTCGGACCCAAGATAACTGAAGAGAGGCCCAGCCTCTGGGCCATCTCAGCTGCTCACCCAACAGCAGATAAGTAGATCCTAGGGGTCCAAGACTCCTATCAGCCCAGAACCCCCACTCCACTCCAAAAGGGGCCCTAGGAAGTCTGGGGGTTGGAAGGCCCGAGAACCTGCCCCCAGCCCAGGAGGGAAAGAGCTTGTAGGCCCCAGGGGTCTCATTGCTCCTCAGAATCTTAGGTCCAGGGACCCCAGACCCTGACCTCTGCTCTGATCTCGTCTAGCCCCTTGCCTAAGGTCCCCATTCATGCTGAGAGGCAGAGGGACTCTGGGGGAAATAGATTTGGGTCCCAGCCTCTGCCTTTCCCTTCCAGGCTTGGTTATCGCGACCAAACCGCCCAATCTGGCCACTTGTTGTTGCCACCACCTCCTGGACCGCCCTCCCAGCGCTCTGAGCTGGGGGTCCCCGCAGGGCTGTGGGGAAGGGGCTAAGGCCGCAGGAGGGACTGGGGACAGCCCCGCAGGCGGCAAGAGCAGGGCAGTCGCCCTCTCCCCTTCTCCGGCTGCCCGAGCAGATTGGATTTTAAAAAAAGCGACACGAGCGGAATGTCAATTCGAGCTCAGAGCCGCGGGCGGGCGCCGCGGAGGGGATCAGGATGCGGGTGCTCCTGCTGGGCCCGCGCGGGGGGCGCAGCTCGGACCCCCACCCAGACCGCCGCGTTGCCGCACCGTCACCGCGGACTGCGCGGCCCCGTGACCCCGCTGCGGGGCTCAGCAAGTTTCCGCAGCGCAGGGGACCATGCGGGAAGGGGCTGGGCCGCCCCTCCGCCTTGGCTACCCCCACCGCGGCACCCAGAGGTGCGAGTTGGTCCTGACTCCCCGCGTAGCTGCTCTCTGGAGCGCCCACCTGGCAGCCGGCACCTGCGGACGGCCCCCCGCCCCCTGCGCCCCTAGTCCGCGCTTCACCTGGGCGCACAGGTAGGAGGCCCGGCGGCAGGGGTCCCGGCGGGGCACTCACCCTCCAGTTCGTCCTCAGGGATGTCCACGGGGCGCTGCTCCGACAGCAGGTTGGGCACGGTGTAGATGCCCCGGTACATCAACGCCGCCGTCACCGGGTGGAACGGCATCTTGGAGGCTCCGCGCCCGCCCGCCCGCCGCAAACTTTGAGGTCGGGGCTCATGGACCGGCGGCGGCCCCGGGGGCGGCTGGAGCGGGCGGGGCGCGCGGCTGCGGAGGGCGGCCAGGCGGCAGCAGCGGTGGCGAGACGGGGGGCGCCCCTCCGGGGGCCTAGCGCCCCCGCGCCCCGGGCCGCCGGTCCATGCCGCCCCCCCTCCTCCCTCGTCGGGCTGCCGGCCGG